>NC_056736.1:591849133-591909133 GCF_019279795.1 Protopterus annectens | reverse complement strand
CAGGGTCTGTGGTAGCACTTGTGTTATCATGTCTGGTAGCCATAGCTCTCAACCTTACAGCACAAAAAGTCTGGACAAAGCCAAAAATAATGGGGGACAAAGACTTAAAAATAGGGACAAATTTTAAATATTGCTCTTATAAACTTAGAAAGTTGGTAGAATCAAAGATCTTGTGTTACCATGCATTTTTCTGAAGGATATGAAGACTGAAACTGAAATGCCTATAATTATTTAGTGAATTCAGTTCTCGACAGTTTGCCATAAAAATCCAGAAAGCCACAAATTTTGTTAAGAACAGACCAAAAATATGAGGCAAAAATCCGGAAAGTCTGTGAAAATCTGGAGAGAGGACAGGTAGGCTGGTAGCACTTGGCAAAGAATGCAGCACTTGTGGGATTGGCTTGCTGACATTCACTTTTTGATCTGGATGGCATTACATGGGTCATTATTAAGTTAACATGGGGATTTTTGCTAGATTCAGTGAACCAAAGGTGAAGCGATGAATCATTTTGAAAAGTCCTAAACATGCTTCTAGAGGGATTTTTTGTGACTATGCTTTTTCTGACAAAAATGTAATTGCCTGTTTACTTTTCTATTGATCTCATTCCTGTTTACTTGCTTTGATTGCCTGTTTAGTTTGGCATTGATCTCATTCCTGTTTACTAGCTTTAATTGCCTGTTTACTTTGGCATTGATCTCATTCCTCTTTACTTGCTTTGATTGCCTGTTTACTTTGGCACTGATCTAATTATTGTTTACTTACTTTGATTAGAAAAAACAACTCCAATACAGGAATCTACTTCAAACGAAAAAGAAACGTCGGCCACTGTGTAGATGAAAACGACAATAAGGCACAATCCAGGAACTTAATGCAGATAATTTTATTCCAATAAGGCACACCGACTGAGCGCTTTCACCAGAAAAACTGGCTTCATCAGAGTCATACAAAACACACCCAGCAAGTTCCTCTTAAATAACCCCTCCATGTTTGCAATCAATCAATTAGTTAACAATCATTAAAGTAACCCTCATATAAATACTGAATTGTAAAAATATTTGAATATTTCTTATCATGTAAAAATACAAAATGTAAAATATGACTTTAGATCAACATAAAACCTTAATGATGTTATAAGCAATGTATAATGTAGAAAAGTATTAATATAAATTATAAACTACATAAACATACTGTACAGACACAACCATGGTATTTGTTGCATGTGTAAACCCTAAAGATATATGTAATATGTAGTATGCACATTTACCCTGAAATAATTTCAAATAGGGATAAAATTAATTAAAATAAAGCAAACTCAAATGAAATTAGCCCTGTGTTTCAGCAAAGGTTTCAAAGAAATACTTTCATTAAGCCCAGGAAGTTTTGTGGCATTCAATCTGATCTGCCACTCCATTTCACGCAGGGCTACAAAATTGTTGATATCATAGTCATTACTTGGTTTTGCTCTGTCAACTATGAAAAATAAAAACTTTTTAAACTCAAAACAGCCCTTAGAATGCATAAAGAGGGCATTGTGTTCATCCCTTCTTCTGATAGAACTACAATGCTCTCTAATTCTTTCTTTCAAACTTCTCGTAGTCATGCCAACATAAAATGCTTTGCATGACATACAAGTAGCTATGTAGACACAATTCCTAGTACTGCAACTGCACAATCTAGGGCATGCAATTGTACGCCCAAAACCAGCTACAGTAAGGTAGGCACCCTCGGCTATGTACCTACACCATTTACAACAGCCACATTTACCCATGAAGGATCGCCTAAAACCATTACTGGTCCTCTCCAATATGTCCTTCAAATTGGGCCCCCTACTATAGACAATGGCAGGAGCATTACCCAAAATTGCTCTCATGTCCCTACTCAGGAAGTTATCCCAAAGGCCCCTCAAACTTGCACATATTTCAGGTGATATGTCATTGTATTTCAAAATGAAAGTTGGGCCAGTCACCTCAGTACTGTTGCCCAATGTCTCCTTATTGACATTACTATTATAGGGTACAGCACCCCTAATTTTCAAAATTGGTGTGTATTTATTATTTCTCTTTTTATAAACCTCTCTTTTGATTTTAATTAACAATGCCAGCGGGTAACCCCTTTCAAGAAATAAACCAATGAGCGTGTATATTTCATTTTTAAATGTTGCATCGTCACTAATCAGTCTGGATAAACGGACCATTTGGCCCTTCACCAAGCCTTTCCTTTGATGCATCAGATGACAGCTTGAAAAATGTAACATGGAGTTGGCATAACTGGGTTTCCTGTAAATAGTACTAGTAAACCCCACATTACTTTTGGAAATTTTGATGTCCAAATAGTTGGCAAAATCATAACTCCAATTGTACGTAAATTTAAGGAACCCAGAACTGCTGTTTAAATAAGCAACAAATTCTCCAACACTTTGTTCATCCCCTTTCCAAAGAATTAACAAGTCGTCAAGAAATCTGTTGTAAAGTAAAATATTTTCAGTAAATCTAGAATCAAAAATACTTTCTTTTTCCCAAGCCAGAAGGACCAAATTAGCAAAAACTGGGGTACATCGAGCCCCCATTGCTACCCCAGTTTGCTGTTTGTACATTTCTCCTTCAAACAGTAGGAAATTGTTGTCTAGAATGAGCTCCATCAACCCATGGCATATCTCTAATTTCTCCAAATCAAAACTAGGACTAGCCAATAGACTGTCATAAAACAATTCAAGACCGTTTTGATGCGGAATTACAGAAAACAAATTGATGACATCAATTGTCAAGAAACCAAAGTTACCCAAGTTAAGGCAATCCACTGAACTAAGTCTCTCAAGACAATGCCATGAGTCCTTCAATATATGCCCTGCGTCCAATAAAGCTTTTTTGCAATATAGGTCCACATAGGCAGCCAAAGGTTCAGTCTTTGAACCCTTGGCAGAAACAATGGGTCGAAACTGCAAATGCTCAGTTCCCTTATGTACCTTAGGTATTCCAAACAATTTAGGCATTTTGGGGAACTTCACATAAGATAGTTGTATTCAACCTCACTAATCACGCCTTGATATAAAGCGTCCAGCAGGTACATATCGATTTTCCGATATGCCAAATTGACCTCGTGCATAGATACCCTATTGTAAGTGTTGTCATCAC
Organism: Protopterus annectens; assembly: GCF_019279795.1. Taxonomy (NCBI): domain Eukaryota; kingdom Metazoa; phylum Chordata; order Ceratodontiformes; family Protopteridae; genus Protopterus; species Protopterus annectens. The sequence continues at coordinate 591,906,001 of NC_056736.1, read as the reverse complement.
TTAATACTTTCATAATTTGGCAAGTGTAGTCGATATTGTGCATAATTACCATCCCCCCACCCTTGTCTGGTCTCATGCACCTATACTGCCTAGATGAAATAAATTCATTAAGTGTCGTTCTTTCATTCTTGGTCAAATTGTCAATATATCTTGGTTTCCGTGCACAAATTCTCCTCAATTCATACTCGACTATGTTTTCAAAGATATTAAGTTCCTTATTAGGCAGTGGCATGAAAGTACTTTTCCTTTTAAGTGTTGTGATCTTCTGCCCTTTGTCTTGTACAGTTTCACCTGGGCAAGACGAAAAGAAATGTAACTTTAGATTTAATTTTCTCACAAACAATTTTAAACTCATCAATAACTGTGTTGTGTCAATGTTGTAACTTGGCACAAATTTATCACCTCTACTAAACAACTTGAAGTGAGATTCATTAAGAACAAGATCAGTGTAGTTGTAAATAATGAACCCCATTTCTTTAATTATGCTGTGTTTCATCCCTCCAACCGGTACCAAAATCTTATTAATGAGTGTTCCTGTATCCAAACTGACACCACACCCATCTAGGCCGGACATCTCTTGGGCCACATTTTCCAAAATGTTCACCTCAAGAAATTCCGTGCTGCCAAACCTAGCCGGTATAGATGCACACCCATCATTTTCAACATTTTCACTATCAAAATGCATAGAGTCATACAAAATCTCATTGACTGAACCATAGTCAAGAACCCTATCTTCACAGATAAATGTTGGTCTAAATACTGTTGTTGTTACATAATCATTAACCCCTCTCATCACACAATTATCATGCAGAGCAAGGTCATGAAAACTGTCAGCAACAAACAAAGCATCAATGTCCTTACAAACTTCAAAATCAACCACATAATCAGAGTTTAAAAGTTCTACTAATAGTTCCTCCCCCTCCTCCTGGGGCTCGATTGCTGAAATTTGCCGTACTGCAGCCCTTTGTTCTGAAGTCTCTCGGACCTCCGAGGCATCACTGGTTCCTCTAAAAAAATGTCATCCTCCTGACAGTCATCCAAACAATCCCTGTGTGAAATACTAGAATCAACCCTTGTGTGTGTTCTAGTTTGAAAATTAGTTGTGTTACGCCCTGGTGGATACACAACCCCATTTTTGTAGTCCACACAGTCTCTAGCCAACTTTTTATTTTTAGTGGTTGTGTTCTTTTTGACAAAAATTTCAACATTTTTAATGACTTTATCAAACTGATTTTTATGTTGAAAAAACAACAAATCCGTAGTAATACTAGAATCAAGTCTATTTCCTCACGTAGCTGTTTGAGTTTAATGTCATTATTACGTAAAATCACATCAAGCAGATCCATACCTGTTTTCTGATATAGTTCAATTAATTCATGATAAGCCTCCGACCCAGGGTCAACCCCCGTTGGTAATTTCCAAATGCGGAGACCCTTCGGTACCTACTTCAAGTCCTTGGATTTAGACAAAAATATACTGTCAAGTTGAATTGCTCTATATTTAGTGCACAATTTCTCATATTTGAAAATCTGCTCTCCGAGCGTAAACACAGGATGATAAACATCGCCCCTCTGATCACATGTAGACAAATCAAGTTGCACATTCAACTCCGGGGCCTCAAACCAGGAAGCAAGATCACGTCGCTGGGTAGTGTTGTTCGTCTAGCCTGATGGAATAACTTCAGTAGTATTAGAAGCACCTATATCAGATTTATTCCTCCCCACGACACCACTGTAAGTAGTGGTTTTATTCACCCTTTGCCCTGGGGTGATATCATTTGACGAATGCATGGTGTATAGTTCCACCTGTGTGTCCGTGGGACTGTTAACCAAAGTGTCTTCATTACTACTCCTCTCCTTGTTGTAAGCACGAACTAATTTGCCCAATACTGCTGTAAGCTCCTTTAGGATACCTTCCATATTCTGGTCTCGCCACGCCAACACCACCAAACACCGGGTCGAACTACCACACACTCAAAATTAGAAAAACAACTCCAATACAGGAATCTACTTCAAACGAAAAAGTAACGTCGACCACTGTGTAGATGAAAACGACAATAAGGCACAGACCAGGAACTTAATGCAGATAATTTTATTCCAATAAGGCACACCGACTGAGCGCTTTCACCAGAAAAACTGGCTTCATCAGAGTCATACAAAACTTACTTTGCCTGTTTACTTTAGTATTGATCTCATTCCTGTTTACGTGCTTTGATTGCCTGTTTACTTTTGTATTGATCTCATTCCTGTTTACTTGCTTTGATTGCTTGATTACTTTGCTATTGATCTCATTCCTGTTTACTTGCTTTGATTGCCTGTTTACTTTGGTATTGATATCATTCCTGTTTACTTGCTTTGATTGCCTGTTTACTTTAGTATTGATCTCATTCCTGTTTATAGGTTCATAGGTTCATACTAGGCTATCTGCCCAAGGGCATTTATAAGCCTAGCCCATAGATATGTGGCTTTCGCCACCCCTTTAGTTTGAATAAAACTATGCCTATTATTTTGCTGTGCCTCTGTCAAGCAGTGACACTGAAGTAATCACTGGGGTATATCTGCGATCTCCCATCCATTGGTCAAGATTCCTCTTGAACAAGGCCAGCGAGGTGCTCTGCCTCACATTTACCGGGATTTTGTTCCACAGCATAGGGAGTCTCTGAGTGATGAATCTGTCCCTCCAGCACGTCCTATTAATAACCGTGTCAAGGTTTAAGTCTCCCGCCCTTGTGGTTCTGAGGGATCTAGATTTTTTTGAGCTGAAGCATATTCATCAAATCTGGGTTTGACATGGCCTTATATGTCAGGCACAGGTCACCTCTGAGCAAGCGGTATGACACTGAATAGAGCTGGAGTTCTTTCAGTCGGGCAGCATAAGACATATTTTTGAGACCCTTTATCCTCTTGGTGAGGAACTTTTGGGGCCTTTCCAGCTGCTGCAGGTGTCGGGTCAGATACATTCCGAATGGGGCATTGTACTCAATCATAGGTCTAATGAGTGATGAGTACAGGGGGACGATGACCTCCCTTGATCTAGATGTGAATCCTTTCATGATCAGGTGGGCAATGTAGAAGGTTTACCTGACTACTTTAGCAACATGAGTGTCAAACGAAAGGCTAGTGTCAACCTGGGTCCCCAAGTCCCTGATGACTTCTTCTGTGCTCAGTGGATTGCCACCTATATGGTAGCTAGGGGTAACCTTGTTTTTCCCGAAGGGTATGACTATGCATTTCTTGGCGTTTAACTTTAGGCCATGGCTCTGGCACCAGTTATCCGTTTCTGTGAGGCCCTTCTGAAGGATATCTGTGTCAGAAGTGTTTTCGACTATGGCACCCAGTTTGCAGTCATCTGCAAACTTTGTCAGCCATAACCTTCCTGTGTTTGCTTGTACTTCAGAAAAGTAGATGCCGAACAAGAGTGGACCCAGGACTGAGCCCTGTGGGACACCACTTGTGACAGGCTTTGAGTCTGACATGGCTCCAGCAACTCTGACCCTGTGGGTTCTGTCACTTAGCCAGTTTGCAACCCATCTTGTGATGTATGGGTTTACATTCAAGCTGATGAGTTTTTCGATAATACCTGAGTGGGGTATTATGTCGAAGGCCTTTGCCAGGTCGAGGTAGGCCGTATGGACTGCCTTTCCCTCATCAATGGCCTTGGTGACTGTTTCGAAAAAGTCAACCAAGTTTAAAAGGCATGATCTGCCTTTGACAAAGCCAAACTGGGTTGGATCCAAAGTCTGCAAGTTCCCTATGTCTTTATTTATGAGTTCCATTATGATCCTCTCCATGGCTTTGCAGATAAGACTTGTCAAGCTAATGGGACGGTAATTTCCAGGGTCGGTGGAGGCACCGCCCTTGTGAAGTGGGACCACAGTCGCAGTGCGCCACTCTTTGGGTACGTATCCTGAGGTGATGCTAAGATTAAACAGCTGTCCTAACTGCGGGTTTAATTCCTCATTGAGTTCGTGGAGCACACAGCCGGGGACACCATCCGGTCCCATGGATGCTGTGTTTTTGCCTTGGAGAGCAGTTCTCACCTGGGCGTTGGAGATGTTTGGGGGGGCTACAATCCTCTGGTATAGATATCTCTCCTTTTGGGGGAGAGGGGGGGAGAAGTTTGCACTGAACCTGTCAGCCAGTATGTTGGCAATGTGTGTAGGTTCAGTAATCTTCACATCATTTTGGACTAATTCTGAGCATATCTGGGAGTTTCCACCTAGGTTTCTAACATAGCTAAAGAAGGCCTTATGATTGTCTTTTGTGTCCTTGGTGATTTTTCTCTCAAAGTTAGCCTTGGATAACCTTTCAAGGATTTTGCTCTATCTTGTAGTAGCTTCCTCCTTTTGTTGTAGAGCTTGTTTATGGCTGGGGTCCACCAGACTGGATGCTTGCCTTTGGTACAAAGAGTCTTAGTTTTGTTTGGGATTGCCTGATCCATGCAGTCCTGTAGGTGCTGGTAGAAGGCATTTGTAAGTGATTCAGCGGTTTGAGTAATGTTTACCACTGGCTCAGGGGCCTTAAAGGAGACCACACTAGTTTTTAGTAGTGTGAAGTCGGCTTTTGAGAAGTTTTTCACTGTGGTCTCATTTATTTTAGGTGGGGGCGGGATGAGGACCTCCAGCGAGATTAGTTTATGATCTGATCTCACCAGTGAGGGATATACTTCCGGTGTTGAACATTTTGATCCCATGTTTGTGATGATGAGATCAAGTATGTTTTCTCCTCTTGTGGGGATGGTGACTAGTTGTTCCATGGCATTTGAGTTTATGAACTCCAGGAACCTTTGGGCTAGAGAGTTTGGGCTTGAGTAGTGTTCCCAGTCTATATTAGGGTAGTTGAAGTCACCTAATATGATGGTGTTTGGAGATACATTTATCCCCTCCAGTGTTTTCAGGAAGGCCATGTGAGGTTCCTGGGTTTGAGAGGGTGGCCTGTAACATGCTACAAATTGCAGAGCAGTCTTGCCTATGGTTAATTGCACCTGGATGGTCTCTGATGCATCGTGCATTGCCACCAACCTTGAGGTGTGGGTGTCCTTTATGAATATGGACACCCCCCCTCCTTTTTTAGTGTTCTCCGGATTTTGGGGCCGGAACGCATGATATGAGGTGAAACCTGATAGTGCTTGCTTTGATTGCCTGTTTACTTTAGTATTGATTTCATTCCTCTTTACTTGCCTGTTTACTTTGGTATTGATCTCATTCATGTTTACTTACTTTGATTGCCTGTTTACTTTGGTTTTGATCTCATTCCTGTTTACTTGCTTTGATTGCCTGTTTACTTTGGTATTGATCTCATTCCAGTTTACTTGCTTTGATTGCCTGTTTACTTTAGTATTGATCTCATTCCTGTTTACTTGCTTTGATTGCCTGTTTACTTTGGTATTGATCTCATTCCTGTTTACTTGCTTTGATTGCCTGTTTACTTTGCTATTGATCTCATTCCTGTTTACTTGCTTTGATTGCCTGTTTACTTTGGTATTGATCTCATTTCTGTTTACTTGCTTTGATTGCCTGTTTACATTAATATTGATCTCATTCCTGTTTACTTGCATGGCCGGCCTGTTTATTTCGGTATTGATCTCATGCCTGTTTATGTGCTTTGATTGCCAGTTTACTTTGGTATTGATGTCATTCCTGTTTACTTGCTTTGATTGCCTGTTTACTTTGGCACTGATCTTATTCCTGCTTACTTGCTTTGATTGCCTGTTTACTTTCGTACTGATCTCATTCCTTTTCACGTGCTTTGATTGCCTGATTAGTTTGGTACTGATCTCATTCCTGTTTACTTGTTCTGATTGACTGTTTACTTTGGTATTGATCTCATTCCTGTTTACTTGCTTTGATTGCCTGTTTACTATTGAGCTCATTCCTGTTTACTTGCATGGCCTGCCTGTTTATTTAGGTATTGATATCATGCCTGTTTATGTGCTTTGATTGCCAGTTTACTTTGGTATTGATGTCATTCCTGTTTACATGCTTTGATTGCCTCTCTACTTTGGTATTGATCTCATTCCTGTTTACGTGCTTTGATTGCTTGTTTACTTTGCTATTGATCTAATTCCTGTTTACTTGCTTTGATTGCCTGTTTACATTGGTATTGATCTCATTTCTGTTTACGTGCTTTGATTGCCTGTTTATTTTCGTACTGATCTCATTCCTGTTTACTTGCTTTGATTGCCTGATTACTTTGCTATTGATCTCATTCCTGTTTACGTGCTTTGATTGCCTGTTTACTTTGCTATTGATCTCATTCCTGTTTACTTGCTTTGATTGCCTGTTTACTTTGGTATTGATCTCATTCCTGTTTACTTGCTTTGATTGCCTGTTTACTTTGGTATTGATCTCATTTCTGTTTACGTGCTTTGATTGCCTGTTTATTTTCATACTGATCTCATTCCTGTTTACTTGCTTTGATTGCCTGATTACTTTGCTATTGATCTCATTCCTGTTTACTTTCTTTGATTGCCTGTTTACTTTAGTAGTGATCTCATTCCTGTTTACTTGCTTTGATTGCCTGTTTACTTTGCTATTGATCTCATTCCTGTTTACTTGCTTTGATTGCCTGTTTACTTTGCTATTGATCTCATTCCTGTTTACTTGCTTTGATTGCCTGTTTACTTTGGTATTGATATCATTCCTGTTTACTTGCTTTGATTGCCTGTTTACTTTGGTATTGATATCTTTCTTGTTTACTTGTTTTGATTGCCTGTTTACTTTGCTATTGATCTCATTCCTGTTTACTTGCTTTGATTGCCTGTTTACTTTAGTATTGATGTCATTCCTGTTTACTTGCTTTGATTGCCTGTTTACTTTAGTAGTGATCTCATTCCTGTTTACGTGCTTTTATTGCCAGTTTACTTTGGAATTGATCTCATTCCTGTTTACGTGATTTGATTGCCTGTTTACTTTGCTATTGATCTCATTCCTGTTTACTTGCTTTGATTGCCTGTTTACTTTGGTATTGATCTCATTCCTGTTTACTTGCTTTGATTGCCTGTTTACTTTGGTATTGGTCTCATTCCTGTTTACTTGCTTTGTTTGCCTGTTTACTTCGGTATTGATATCATTCCTGTTTACTTTCTTTGATTGCCTGTTTACTTTGGTATTGATCTCATTCCTGTTTACTTGCTTTGATTGCCTGTTTACTTTGGTATTGATATCATTCCTGTTTACTTTCTTTGATTGCCTGTTTACTTTGGCATTGATATCATTCCTGTTTACTTGCTTTGATTGCCTGTTTACTTTGCTATTGATCTCATTCCTGTTTACGTGCTTTGATTGCCTGTTTACTTTAGGAGTGATCTCATTCCTGTTTACTTGCTTTGATTGCCTGTTTACTTTGGTATTGATCTCATTCCTGTTTATGTGCTTTGATTGCCTGTTTACTTTGGTATTGATCTCATTCCTGTTTACTTGCTTTGATTGCCTGTTTACTTTGGTATTGATATCATTCCTGTTTACTTGCTTTGATTGCCTGTTTACTTTGGTATTGATATCATTCCTGTTTACTTGCTTTGATTGACTGTTTACTTTCGTATTGATCTCATTCCTGTTTACTTGCTTTGATTGCCTGTTTACTTTAGTATTGATCTCATTCCTGTTTACTTGCTTTGATTGCCTGTTTACTTTGCTATTGATCTCATTCCTGTTTACTTGCTTTGATTGCCTGTTTACTTTGGTATTGATCTCATTCCTGTTTACTTGCTTTGATTGCCTATTTACTTTGCTATTGATCTCATTCCTGTTTATTTGCTTTGATTGCCTGTTTACTTTGCTATGGATCTCATTCCTGTTTACTTGCTTTGATTGCTTGTTTACTTTGGTATTGATCTAATTCCTGTTTACTTGCTTTGATTGCCTGTTTACTTTGCTATTAATCTCATTCCTGTTTACATGCTTTGATTGCCTGTTTACTTTGCTATTAATATCATTCCTGTCTACTTGCTTTGATTGCCTGTTTACTTTGGTATTGATCTCATTCCTGTTTACTTGCTTTGATTGCCTGTTTAGTTTGGCATTGATCTCATTCCTGTTTATTAGCTTTGATTGCCTGTTTACTTTGGCATTGATCTCATTCCTGTTTACTTGCTTTGATTGCCTGTTTACTTTAGTATTGATCTCATTCCTGTTTACTTGCTTTGATTGCCTGTTTACTTTGCTATTGATCTCATTCCTGTTTACTTGCTTTGATTGCCTGTTTACTTTAGTATTGATCTCATTCCTGTTTACTTGCTTTGATTGCCTGTTTACTTTGGTATTGATCTCATTCCTGTTTACTTGCTTTGATTGCCTGTTTACTTTGCTATTGATCTCATTCCTGTTTACTTGCTTTGATTGCCTGTTTACTTTGGTATTGATCTCATTCCTGTTTACTTGCTTTGATTGCCTGTTTACTTTAGTATTGATCTCATTCCTGTTTACTTGCTTTGATTGCCTGTTTACTTTGGTATTGATCTCATTCCTGTTTACTTGCTTTGATTGCCTGTTTACTTTAGTATTGATCTCATTCCTGTTTACTTGCTTTGATTGCCTGTTTACTTTGGTATTGATCTCATTCCTGTTTACTTGCTTTGATTGCCTGTTTACTTTGGTATTGATCTCATTCCTGTTTACTTGCTTTGATTGCCTGTTTACTTTGCTATTGATCTCATTCCTGTTTACTTGCTTTGATTGCCTGTTTACTTTGGTATTGATCTCATTCCTGCTTACATGCTTTGATTGCCTGTTTACTTTCGTATTGATCTCATTCCTGTTTACTTGCTTTGATTGCCTGATTACTTTGCTATTGATCTCATTCCTGTTTACTTGCTTTGATTGCCTGTTTACTTTGGTATTGATCTCATTCCTGTTTACTTGCTTTGATTGCCTGTTTACTTTGGTATTGATCTCATTCCTGTTTACTTGCTTTGATTGCCTGTTTACTTTGGTACTGATCTCATTCCTGTTTACATGCTTTGATTGCCTGTTTACTTTGGTATTGATCTCATTCCTGTTTACTTGCTTTGATTGCCTGTTTACTTTGGTATTGATCTCATTCCTGTTTACTTGCTTTGATTGCCTGATTACTTTGCTATTGATCTCATTCCTGTTTACTTGCTTTGATTGCCTGTTTACTTTGGTATTGATCTCATTCCTGTTTACTTGCTTTGATTGCCTGATTACTTTGCTATTGATCTCATTCCTGTTTACTTGCTTTGATTGCCTGTTTACTTTAGTAGTGATCTCATTCCTGTTTACTTGCTTTGATTGCCTGTTTACTTTGGTATTGATCTCATTCCTGTTTACTTGCTTTGATTGCCTGTTTACTTTGGTATTGATCTCATTCCTGTTTACTTGCTTTGATTGCCTGTTTACTTTAGTATTGATCTCATTCCTGTTTACTTGCTTTGATTGCCTGTTTACTTTGGTATTGATCTCATTCCTGTTTACTTGCTTTGATTGCCTGTTTACTTTGCTATTGATCTCATTCCTGTTTACTTGCTTTGATTGCCTGTTTACTTTGCTATTGATCTCATTCCTGTTTACTTGCTTTGATTGCCTGTTTAGTTTGGCATTGATCTCATTCCTGTTTATTAGCTTTGATTGCCTGTTTACTTTGGCATTGATCTCATTCCTGTTTACTTGCTTTGATTGCCTGTTTACTTTGCTATTGATCTCATTCCTGTTTACTTGCTTTGATTGCCTGTTTACTTTAGTATTGATCTCATTCCTGTTTACGTGCTTTGATTGCCTGTTTACTTTCGTATTGATCTCATTCCTGTTTACTTGCTTTGATTGCCTGATTACTTTGCTATTGATCTCATTCCTGTTTACTTGCTTTGATTGCCTGTTTACTTTGGTATTGATCTCATTCCTGTTTACTTGCTTTGATTGCCTGTTTACATTAATATTGATCTCATTCCTGTTTACTTGCTTTGATTGCCTGTTTACTTTGGTATTGATCTCATTCCTGTTTACTTGCTTTGATTGCCTGTTTACTTTGGTATTGATCTCATTCCTGTTTACTTGCTTTGATTGCCTGTTTACTTTGGTATTGATCTCATTCCTGTTTACTTGCTTTGATTGCCTGTTTACTTTCATATTGATCTCATTTCTGTTTACTTTCTTTGATTGCCTGTTTACTTTGGTATTGATCTCATTCCTGTTTACTTGTTTTGATTGACTGTTTACTTTGGTATTGATCTCATTCCTGTTTACTTGCTTTGATTGCCTGTTTACTATTGAGCTCATTCCTGTTTACTTGCTTTGATTGCCTGTTTACTTTGGTATTGATCTCTTTCCTGTTTACATGCTTTGATTGCCTGTTTACTTTGGTATTGATCTCATTCCTGTTTACTTGCTTTGATTGCCTGTTTACTTTGGTATTGATCTCATTCCTGTTTACTTGCTTTGATTGCCTGTTTACTTTGGTATTGATCTCATTCCTGTTTACTTGCTTTGATTGCCTGTTTACTTTGGTATTGATCTCATTCCTGTTTACTTGCTTTGATTGCCTGTTTACTTTGGTATTGATCTCATTCCTGTTTACTTGCTTTGATTGCCTGTTTACTTTGGTATTGATCTCATTCCTGTTTACTTGCTTTGATTGCCTGTTTACTTTGGTATTGATCTCATTCCTGTTTACTTGCTTTGATTGCCTGTTTACTTTGCTATTGATCTCATTCCTGTTTACTTGCTTTGATTGCCTGTTTACTTTGGTATTGATCTCATTCCTGTTTACTTGCTTTGATTGCCTGTTTACTTTGGTATTGATCTCATTCCTGTTTACTTGCTTTGATTGCCTGTTTACTTTGGTATTGATCTCATTCCTGTTTACTTGCTTTGATTGCCTGTTTACTTTGGTATTGATCTCATTCCTGTTTACTTGTTTTGATTGCCTGTTTACTTTGGTATTGATCTCATTCCTGTTTACTTGCTTTGATTGCCTGTTTACTTTGGTATTGATATCATTCCTGTTTACTTGCTTTGATTGCCTGTTTACTTTGCTATTGATCTCATTCCTGTTTACTTTCTTTGATTGCCTGTTTACTTTGGTATTGATCTCATTCCTGTTTACTTGCTTTGATTGCCTGTTTACTTTGCTATTGATCTCATTCCTGTTTACTTGCTTTGATTGCCTGTTTACTTTGCTATTGATCTCATTCCTGTTTACTTGCTTTGATTGCCTGTTTAATTTGGTATTGATCTCATTCCTGTTTACTTGCTTTGATTGCCTGTTTACTTTGCTATTGATCTCATTCCTGTTTACTTGCTTTGATTGCCTGTTTACTTTGCTATTGATCTCATTCCTGTTTACTTGCTTTGATTGCCTGTTTAGTTTGGCATTTATCTCATTCCTGATTACTAGATTTGATTGCCAGTTTACTTTGGTATTGATGTCATTCCTGTTTACTTGCTTTGATTGCCTGTTTACTTTGGCACTGATCTTATTCCTGCTTACTTGCTTTGATTGCCTGTTTACTTTCGTATTGATCTCATTCCTTTTTACTTGCTTTGATTGTCTGATTACTTTGCTATTGATCTCATTCCTGTTTACTTGTTTTGATTGCCTGTTTACTTTGGTATTGATCTCATTCCTGTTTACTTGCTTTGATTGCCTGTTTACTTTGGTATTGATCTCATTCCTGTTTACTTGCTTTGATTGCCTGTTTACTTTAGTATTGATCTCATTCCTGTTTACTTGCTTTGATTGCCTGTTTACTTTACTATTGAGCTCATTCCTGTTTACTTGCTTTGATTGCCTGTTTACTTTGGTATTGATCTCATTCCTGTTTACATGCTTTGATTGCCTGTTTACTTTGGTATTGATCTCATTCCTGTTTACTTGCTTTGATTGCCTGTTTACTTCGGTATTGATATCATTCCTGTTTACTTGCTTTGATTGCCTGTTTACTTTGGTATTGATCTCATTCCTGTTTACTTGCTTTGATTGCCTGTTTACTTTAGTATTGATCTCATTCCTGTTTACGTGCTTTGATTGCCTGTTTACTTTAGACGTGATCTCATTCCTGTTTACTTGCTTTGATTGCCTGTTTACTTTGGTATTGATCTCATTCCTGTTTACTTGCTTTGATTGCCTGTTTACTTTAGTATTGATCTCATTCCTGTTTACGTGCTTTGATTGCCTGTTTACTTTAGTAGTGATCTCATTCCTGTTTACTTGCTTTGATTGCCTGTTTACTTTGGTATTGATATCATTCCTGTTTACTTGCTTTGATTGCCTGTTTACTTTGGTATTGATCTCATTCCTGTTTACTTGCTTTGATTGCCTGTTTACTTTGGTATTGATCTCATTCCTGTTTACTTTCCTTGACTGCCTGTTTACTTTCGTATTGATCTCATTCCTGTTTACTTGCTTTGATTGCCTGTTTACTTTGCTATTGATCTCATTCCTGTTTACTTGCTTTGATTGCCTGTTTACTTTGCTATTGATCTCATTCCTGTTTACATGCTTTGATTGCCTGTTTACTTTGCTATTGATCTCATTCCTGTCTACTTGCTTTGATTGCCTGTTTACTTTGGTATTGATCTCATTCCTGTTTACTTGCTTTGATTGCCTGTTTAGTTTGGCATTGATCTCATTCCTGTTTACTAGCTTTGATTGCCTGTTTACTTTGGCATTGATCTCATTCCTGTTTACTTGCTTTGATTGCCTGTTTACTTTGGCACTGATCTAATTCTTGTTTACTTACTTTGATTGCCTGTTTACTTTAGTATTGATCTCATTCCTGTTTACTTGCTTTGATTGCCTGTTTACTTTGGTATTGATCTCATTCCTGTTTACTTGCTCTGATAGCCTGTTTACTTTAGTAGTGATCTAATTCCTGTTTACTTGCTTTGCTTGCCTGTTTACTTTGGTATTGATCTCATTCCTGTTTACTTGCTTTGATTGCCTGTTTACTTTAGAATTGATCTCATTCCTGTTTACTTTCTTTGATTGCCTGTTTACTTTGCTATTGATCTCATTCCTGTTTACTTGCTTTGATTGCCTGTTTACTTTAGTGTTGATCTCATTCCTGTTTACTTTCTTTGATTGCCTGTTTACTTTGGTATTGATCTCATTCCTGTTTACTTGCTTTGATTGCCTGTTTACTTTGCTATTGATCTCATTCCTGTTTATTTGCTTTGATTGCCTGTTTACTTTGCTATGGATCTCATTCCTGTTTACTTGCTTTGATTGCTTGTTTACTTTGGTATTGATCTAATTCCTGTTTACTTGCTTTGATTGTCTGTTTACTTTGCTATTGATCTCATTCCTGTTTACATGCTTTGATTGCCTGTTTACTTTGCTATTGATCTCATTCCTGTCTACTTGCTTTGATTGCCTGTTTACTTTGGTATTGATCTCATTCCTGTTTACTTGCTTTGATTGCCTGTTTACTTTGGCACTGATCTAATTCTTGTTTACTTACTTTGATTGCCTGTTTACTTTAGTATTGATCTCATTCCTGCTTACGTGCTTTGATTCAAGAAAAAACACTTCTGGATCACAAAGTATCCAATCCTGTTTACTAAAAAAGAACAAATGAAGCAGCCAAACTGGATTGAAAAATTTTCTTTACTAGATTCTGGTACCTGCCTTCACATGGAATAACAATGTTATGCATAAACCAGTATAAATACACACCTCACTTAATCAATCATATCAATTAAACAATTAATCAATTATATATAAATATATTACATTTTAAAGAAATACATACAAAATACATATAATATTTCATAATAATTATACATCTAAATTCATACCATTGGGAAATAGAGTTCCATAATTAATAATGAATTTGGATTCCATATTCAATAATTGGGTTTGAAAATTTTTATTATTTTCCCCCATTCCCCATGGTCTTGCCAAAATACTAAACTCAAAACCAGTTTGTTCTCCATTGTGAAATTGATGAAAATGACTTGCAATTGGACTGTCAAGTCTACTATTCCTAATATCTCCCAAGTGTTCCAAAATTCTTAGCTTGCCTGTTTACTTTGTCCTATATACCATTTTCGTTTTTAACTGCACCCAATAATGTATACCACCCCAGATGAATTACAATCAAAATGATCTAATGCATGATATGCAACCCCATTGATTTTATGGTCATCTAAATTGATAATACTTTCGTATTGACCTCATTCCTGTTTACTTGCTTTGATTGCTTGATTACTTTGCTATTGATCTCATTCCTGTTTACTTGCTTTGATGGCCTATTTACTTTGGTATTGATCTAATTCCTGTTTACTTGCTTTGATTGCCTGTTTACTTTAGTATTGATCTCATTCCTGTTTACTTGCTTTGATTGCCTGTTTACTTTGGTATTGATCTCATTCCTGTTTACTTGCTTTGATTGCCTGTTTACATTAATATTGATCTCATTCCTGTTTACTTGCATGGCCTGCCTGTTTATTTCGGTATTGATCTCATGCCTGTTTATGTGCTTTGATTGCCAGTTTACTTTGGTATTGATCTCATTCCTTTTTACTTGCTTTGATTGTCTGATTACTTTGCTATTGATCTCATTCCTGTTTACTTGTTTTGATTGCCTATTTACTTTCGTACTGATCTCATTCCTTTTCACGTGCTTTGATTGACTATTTACTTTGGTATTGATATCATTCCTGTTTACTTGCTTTGATTGCCTGTTTACTTTGCTATTGATCTCATTCCTGTTTACTTGTTTTGATTGCCTGTTTACTTTGGTATTGAGCTCATTCCTGTTTACTTGCTTTGATTGCCTGTTTACTTTGGTATTGATCTCTTTCCTGTTTACATGCTTTGATTGCCTCTCTACTTTGGTATTGATCTCATTCCTGTTTACGTGCTTTGATTGCTTGTTTACTTTGCTATTGATCTAATTCCTGTTTACTTGCTTTGATTGCCTGTTTACATTGGTATTGATCTCATTTCTGTTTACGTGCTTTGATTGCCTGTTTACTTTGCTATTGATCTCATTCCTGTTTACTTTCCTTGACTGCCTGTTTACTTTGGTATTGATCTCATTCCTGTTTACTTGCTTTGATTGCCTGTTTACTTTAGACGTGATCTCATTCCTGTTTACTTCCTTTGATTGCCTGTTTACATTAATATTGATCTCATTCCAGTTTACTTGCATGGCCTGCCTGTTTATTTCGGTATTGATCTCATGCCTGTTTATGTGCTTGATTGCCAGTTTACTTTGGTATTGATGTCATTCCTGTTTACTTGCTTTGATTGCCTGTTTACTTCGGTATTGATATCATTCCTGTTTACTTGCTTTGATTGCCTGTTTACTTTGGCACTGATCTTATTCCTGCTTACTTTCTTTGATTGCCTGTTTACTTTGCTATTGATCTCATTCCTGTTTACTTGCTTTGATTGCCTGTTTACTTTGCTATTGATCTCATTCCTGTTTACTTGCTTTGATTTCCTGTTTACTTTCGTATTGATATCATTCCTGTTTACTTGCTTTGATTGCCTGTTTACTTTGCTATTGATCTCATTCCTGTTTAGTTGCTTTGATTTCCTGTTTACTTTCGTATTGATCTCATTCCTGTTTACTTGCTTTGATTGCCTGTTTACTTTGCTATTGATCTCATTCCTGTTTACTTGCTTTGATTGCCTGTTTACTTTAGTATTGATGTCATTCCTGTTTACTTGCTTTGATTGCCTGTTTACTTTACTATTGATCTCATTCCTGTTTACTTGTTTTGATTGCCTGTTTACTTTGGTATTGATCTCATTCCTGTTTACTTGTTTTGATTCCCTGTTTACTTCGGTATTGATATCATTCCTTTTTACGTGCTTTGATTGCCTGTTTACTTTAGTATTGATCTCATTCCTGTTTACTTGTTTTGATTGCCTGTTTACTTTGGTTTTGATCTCATTCCTGTTTACTTGCTTTGATTGCCTGTTTACTTTGATATTATTCCTTTTTACGTGCTTTGATTGCCTGTTTACTTTGGTATTGATCTCATTCCTGTTTACTTGTTTTGATTCCCTGTTTACTTCGGTATTGATCTCATTCCTGTTTACTTGTTTTGATTGCCTGTTTACTTTGCAATTGATCTCATTCCTGTTTACTTTCTTTGATTGCCTGTTTACTTTAGTATTGATCTCATTCCTGTTTACTTGCTTTGATAGCCTGTTTACTTTGCTATTGATCTCATTCCTGTTTACTTGCTTTGATTGCCTGTTTACTTTGCTATTGATCTTATTCCTGTTTACTTGCTTTGATTGCCTCTTTACTTTGGTATTGATATCATTCCTGTTTACTTGTTTTGATTGCCTGTTTACTTTGGTATTGATATCATTTTTGTTTACTTGCTTTGATTGCCTGATTACTTTGCTATTGATCTAATTCCTGTTTACTTTCTTTGATTGCCTGTTTACTTTGGTATTGATCTCATTCCTATTTACTTTCTTTGATTGCCTGTTTACTTTGGCATTGATATCATTCCTGTTTACCTGCTTTGATTGCCTGTTTACTTTGCTATTGATCTCATTTCTGTTTACTTTCTTTGATTGCTTGTTTACTTTGGTATTGATCTCATTCCTGTTTACTTGCTTTGATTGCCTGTTTACTTTAGTATTGATCTCATTCCTGTTTACTTGCTTTGATTGCCTGTTTACTTTAATATTGACCTCATTCCTGCTTAGTTGCTTTGAATGCCTGTTTACTTTAATATTGATCTCATTCCTGTTTACTTGCTTTGATTGCCTGTTTACTTTGGTATTGATCTCATTCCTGTTTACTTGCTTTGATTCCCTGTTTACTTCTGTTTTGATCTCATTCCTGTTTAGTTGCATTGATTGCCTGTTTACTTTAGTATTGATCTCATTCCTGTTTATTTTCTTTGATTGCCTGTTTACTTTCGTATTGATATCATTCCTGTTTACTTTCTTTGATTGCCTGTTTACTTTTCTGTTGATCTCATTCCTGTTTACTTGTTTTGATTGCCTGTTTACTTTGCTATTGATCTCATTCCTGTTTACTTGCTTTGATTGCCTGTTTACTTTTCTATTGATCTCATTCCTGTTCACTTGCTTTGATTGCCTGTTTACTTTAGTATTGATCTCATTCCTGTTTATTTTCTTTGATTGCCTGTTTACTTTGGTATTGATATCATTCCTGTTTACTTTCTTTGATTGCCTGTTTACTTTTCTGTTGATCTCATTCCTGTTTACTTGTTTTGATTGCCTGTTTACTTTGCTATTGATCTCATTCATGTTTACTTGCTTTGATTGACTGTTTACTTTTCTATTGATCTCATTCCTGTTCACTTGCTTTGATTGCCTGTTTACTTTAGTATTGATCTCATTCCTGTTTATTTTCTTTGATTGCCTGTTTACTTTGCTATTGATCTCATTCATGTTTACTTGCTTTGATTACCTGTTTACTTTTCTATTGATCTCATTCCTGTTTACTTTCTTTGATTGCCTGTTTACTTTAGTAGTGATCTCATTCCTGTTTACTTTCTTTGATTGCCTGTTTACTTTGCTATTGATCTCATTCCTGTTTACTTGCTTTGATTGCCTGTTTACTTCGGTATTGATATCATTCCTGTTTACTTGCTTTGATTGCCTGTTTACTTTGGTATTGATCTCATTCCTGTTTACTTGCTTTGATTGCCTGTTTACTTTGGTATTGATCTCATTCCTGTTTACTTTCTTTTATTGCCTGTTTACTTTGGTATTGATCTCATTCCTGTTTACTTGCTTTGATTCCCTGTTTACTTTGGTATTGATCTCATTCCTGTTTACTTTCTTTTATTGCCTGTTTACTTTGGTATTGATCTCATTCCTGTTTACTTGCTTTGATTCCCTGTTTACTTCTGTTTTGATCTCATTCCTGTTTAGTTGCATTGATTGCCTGTTTACTTTAGTATTGATCTCATTCCTGTTTATTTTCTTTGATTGCCTGTTTACTTTTGTATTGATATCATTCCTGTTTACTTTCTTTGATTGCCTGTTTACTTTTCTGTTGATCTCATTCCTGTTTACTTGTTTTGATTGCCTGTTTACTTTGCTATTGATCTCATTCCTGTTTACTTGCTTTGATTGCCTGTTTACTTTTCTATTGATCTCATTCCTGTTCACTTGCTTTGATTGCCTGTTTACTTTAGTATTGATCTCATTCCTGTTTATTTTCTTTGATTGCCTGTTTACTTTGGTATTGATATCATTCCTGTTTACTTTCTTTGATTGCCTGTTTACTTTTCTGTTGATCTCATTCCTGTTTACTTGTTTTGATTGCCTGTTTACTTTGCTATTGATCTCATTCATGTTTACTTGCTTTGATTGACTGTTTACTTTTCTATTGATCTCATTCCTGTTCACTTGCTTTGATTGCCTGTTTACTTTAGTGTTGATCTCATTCCTGTTTATTTTCTTTGATTGCCTGTTTACTTTGCTATTGATCTCATTCATGTTTACTTGCTTTGATTACCTGTTTACTTTTCTATTGATCTCATTCCTGTTCACTTGCTTTGATTGCCTGTTTACTTTAGGAGTGATCTCATTCCTGTTTACTTGCTTTGATTGCCTGTTTACTTTGGTATTGATCTCATTCCTGTTTACTTGCTTTGATTGCCTGTTTACTTGCTTTGATTGCCTGTTTACTTTGCTATTGAACTCATTCCTGTTTACTTGCTTTGATTGCCTGTTTACTTTGCTATTGATCTCATTCCTGTTTACTTGCTTTGATCGCCTGTTTACTTTGCTATTGATCTAATTCCTGTTTACTTGCTTTGATTGCCTGTTTACTTTGCTATTGATCTCATTCCTGTTTACTTGCTTTGATTGCCTGTTTACTTTGCTATTGATCTCATTCCTGTTTACTTGCTTTGATTGCCTGTTTACTTTGCTATTGATCTAATTCCTGTTTACTTGTTTTGATTGCCTGTTTACTTTGCTATTGATCTCATTCCTGTTTACTTGCTTTGATTGCCTGTTTACTTTGCTATTGATCTCTTTCCTGTTTACTTGCTTTGATTGCCTGTTTACTTTGCTATTGATCTCATTCCTGTTTACTTGTTTTGTGTTTTTGTGGCAAGGGAGATTTCATTCAGTTGATTGGAATGCATGTGTGTTTCCCTTTCCTGTTGTGTTGCACTGGTGACATATTGAGTAGAGGTGTGCTTGGCGATGGATGATTTTTGTTTCTCTCTTCACCTTTGACTGAGAATGCTGTACAGGATGCAGACTGCCTTTCTTTACCCTAATTATTTACATTCTTTGATCATAGACAATGTTGTTTTAAACCATAACAGTATTTCAAGGCAAAAGGAGCCAGAGAGTGGAAGAGTTGCATGCTGGGTATCTGTTCTCATTCATGGTACTTTATTGTAGTACGGGGTAGGAGGAATGTATGTGTTTTATAGTAAAGGACAAGAGGGGGAAATAAATGAGTAAGAGAGAAAGGAAAATAAATTAATAGAGAGTGAGAAAAAAAGAAAAAAAATGGAAAAAAAAAATAAAGGGAAGTGTAGTGAATGAAAGAATAAAAGAGAGTGAGACAGTAGGGCAGTGATGGAGCTGAAGGAGAGAGGAAAATAAGAAAGGGATATATATATATATATATATATATATATATATATATATGTGTGTGTGTGTGTGTGTGTGTGTGTGTGTGCTCATGTTTGGTTATATGTTATTTCAGAGACATACATCTGGAGCATTTCTCCCGAGGCCACCACAGAAAATAGGCTCTTGATGGTCCACTCCCCTCACACTACTGCAGAGGTGTTAAAATTGTCACTGCACTGAGAGACACTTGCAGAATCAATTCCTCAGACTGCAAAAGAAAACCCTGAACAAAGGCCTGCAATGTAGCTACTTTTCTAGCAGTAGCTGGATAACATCTAAGTGTAGTGTAAAACAAGGTCTGAGCCAAACATAAATGAGGGTGATTAAAGACAGAAAAGAAGCAGTCATTTTACAGAAGGTAAAGTGACCCTTACAAATCCCATTACATGTAAATGGCATGGGAATTCAAAGTTACTTCCTTATATATGGCATGAGTCATACAAAGTATTATGAGAAAAAGAAAGGGTTGAGGGAGAAAATGACAAGATGACATTGATACATCAAGCCCCATTGGTAGCCATGTTGTTAAAAACAGACTAAAATTGCAAATAAAGCAGTTAAAGTGATTTTCAGGTGTTAAAATAGGTCAGGAAACAAAGATAGAGTGCAAAAAATAATTTTTTTAGTTCTAGGGTGGAGTTTTCCTTTAACAAATGATATTGCTGTTGTTGTATTGAGTGTAAAAGCAGTGTTAGTAGCACAATAGGTAGCATATTTGTCTTTGATACAGACGGCTATGGGTTCTACTCTCGGGGCATATAGATGGATTGCTGATACTGTCTTGATTTAAAGGAGGTGGGATGCTGCAGTCCTGAGTACCTGAGTATGTTTTCCTTTGGATGAGATGCCTAGTAACTATGAACCTTTTTCAGTTTGCCATCCATTCCCTATTGCAATATTACCAGCTTACCACTTTTTTTCCTTGAAGGGCAGTAGGCACTGAATTTGTAGATGAAACGCTGAAATATAAAGTTGTTTGTTAGCAGCAACCTCTTCATTAGTTACATATCTTTTTAATGTGGAATTATTCAGATGACTTTTACTTCTGCAATGATTTTGCATATTGACTGATATTGGTGGAGTGTTGTTGTTGTTGTTGTGTCTTTCGGCTTTTCTCAGTTAGGGGTCGCCACAGCGGAACTCCAGTCCGCTAATGATTGGCAGTAGATTTTTACGTGCTGAGTTGCGGGCCCTGATGCACAACCTTCAACAAAGGTACGCCCATTCACGCATGTCTCCACACAGAAGAAGCTCTAGCTGAGAATCTAACAGGATGTCGTCTTACTGTGAGACGACAATGCTACCGCAGCACCACCACCACAGCATAATGGCAGAATTTGAGTGGCCTTTTTGGTTGAAAAGTTCTGAATTGGACAGTTTTTGTCATTATTGGTTCATATGTTTTGTTTCATTGCTTACTGGAAAAATGTTCAAAACTATAAATTTAAAACATGCTCTAACAAGTGATGCCGTATTATACAAGGGATATAATTTAATACCACAAGGAAGGTGAATCAACAAATTCTTGCATTTTTGCATCATCCTAAAAATGTGTGCAAGGGGGCTATGATTTGAAAACAGCCCAAAGGTAAACTTAATCCTCTACTGGCCAGATGCATTTTCTTTGAATGTGGGATTCATTGCTGTTTCAGTGAATGTGAGTTTCAAGAACAGATAAATTCCAATGTTGTCTGTTTTTACTGTGAGACTGTATTGCTTTCTTTAGCAAATTGTTTATCAGTGTTTCTGCTATAAAATGTGAAATAAATATTTTTAAATTAAAGCCAAATATCTGTAATTATTGTAGAAGTAAAGCAAAAAACAGTATGCACACTGAGAGTTTTGAACAGTGTTTATAGTAGCTGGGGAGAAATGGCTAAGTAATGACATATTGGAATGGCTGAGGGTTGCTCTTTGCCTGGATCATGTAGTGGAGTGGAGAGGAACAGCGTTGCCCTGGACGATGAGTATACTTGATTTCTATGGTCACACTATGTATCTATATCTTTCTCAATTGGTGAGATTAAGTTTGCATACAATGCTCAAACAGAGACTGTTTTAATTGGTTCCTTATTAATAATTTTTTTTATTTCTGCCTTAGTGGTCCCCAAAATAATTCTCCTATTTTCACAAGTCTCCAAGTGTAAAAAGGTTGAAAACCTGATTTACACCTCTACTAGTCAATGCAGAGTACTGCACCAGGTCCCCATTTCTGGTGACATGAGAAACACCAGCAAGATGGCACTCTGGAATTGTGGACCACTTGTCAAAACTGGGCTACCCCCACTGTAAATAAGAAAAAGACAGTTATGCCACTGAGCAACAGAGGGCCTCCCCAACCTTTAGGTAACTTTTGGTTATGCCAATCTATCTGGAACAAACTACAAGATGACCACAACAGCTAACACTATGAACAACAACCACTTTTTTTGGACTTATTTGTTTAAATCACAAGGAAATAAAACTATGTTTACACAAAAGCCTGCTTCTATGGAAGTATAACAGTAAACTCCTTCTTATTCTAACCATAAATGTATTGCTATAACACTCTACACTTTTTTAAATAAAAACATTATAGACTAAAGACAGTATTTTTTCCTTTACTTAATGCATGAAAGTGCAAGCACGCACACACACACACACACACACACACACACACACACACACACACACACACACACACACACACCATCATCACCACAAATATATCCATCTTTAGATTTCTCTTAATTAAAAAAGGTACCTTGTTACCTATTGTATTACTCAGAACAGCCACAATCAGGGTTAGGAATACAAAGAGAGTCTTCATGCTTTGAAATATCTGGAAATAAAGATGGAACAAACAAAAGTTCTGATCAGACTCTGACATATGTTTTAATACCCTCAAACAAAATCATCTGTATTTGGAGATTATTCTTTTGGAAAAGTTTGCATAGATCATTTATCACTCCACAGAGGACTGAATTTATACAGAAAAAGGAAAGTATCAGTTGTGAGAGGTATAAATCCTTAATTAAAACAGACTGGCAGTGTAAGGTTTAGTAATGCTAAAATCTACCACCTTTTCAGAAAAAAATCACTGTTTCCTGGAAGAATTGCAGTCTGTTAACTTCATATTAACCAAACTTTTGGAGTGTTTAACGTTTCATTTTCCAGATAGGTACCCAAATCCCAATTCCCACTTCTTATTGACAATAGCCAGGAAAATAGCTTCAAAGAAATGGAAAATGAAATTATACCTTCATTTAGGGAATTTATAAATCTTGTCGGGTTTTTTTTTTTAACTAATATTTTATTTGAAAAATAAATTAAGAAACAAAAGAACAAAAAGTTCCATATAACCTACCAAAGATTTACATTTACATACAGGAAATAAAAATAAAAAGTAGTAAGTATAGCTTGCAGATCCACAGCCTTTTCAGCATCTTGAAATAATAAATACTATCGTTGTGTGTCACAAAGAAATTCTTCTATTAAGATAAAAACAAATAAAATAACCACAGAATATAATCACTGGATAAAACTGAACTCATTAAAAGGGAAATGCTAATCTGTGTTCAATGATCAGTTTATGGCTGTTTAATGAATTTTAGCAATTAATGTACATAGCAAACTGATGTAGGCATATGTAAATAGTAACATGTTTTACTACATTACTGTGTTTGCTTTTGTGTATAAAAATGCAATAAAATATTTTAAAACCTCAGACAGATTTCATACACAATCAAAAATCAGTTAAAAATGTTACCTCTAATCAATGGTTTACATTTCAGTTTTTATGTAATATTAAGAAGTATAAGGACGTTCAAAATGCATCTTGAATCTAGAGCTGATTCCCTCCCTGTCTGAAGCTACTCTTGGAGTATAGTTTGTCTGGTGTCTGGCATCTGGTAATAGTACTCAGGTATACATCCGAGTATAGCATGGAATTCAGAAAATGGTAACATTTCAATACAGAATTTCTGTTTTTACAAGTGACTGTGAGATTTAATGACTTCTTGCATATTTGGAATGACTTACCAAAAATAAGCTGCTTCTTAATTCATATAGTCAGTCTTTGAGGTATTTATATTTATTTAACTAACTGCGAGTATATATTATGATAAAACAGTAAGATTTTAGAAATGTTTTTATTGTATTTAGAAATTTCTAATAGAAAACTAAATATATCTCTTTAAATAAGCAATGCAGAACATCAGCTGATTTAACTGATTCACTATTTAAATGTTACTAATTAACTTTTAATGTAGAAGCTTTTAATTAAGAAGTTCAAGGATTGTAACCGAACGAAAAACGCTTCATAATTAAAGGATTGTATCTATCAAGCAAGGTCGCCATGATTGATTTTTTTGGTTTTAATTTTTCTATATCAACATTGCTTGCTGTCTTGGAGACTGAGTAGATAGCTGCTGCAAGTTACCTTGGTATGCCAGATTGTCTATTTCTTGTTTTGTAGCCTTAAAACTTGCACTCCTTGTCAGATGACAAAAAGGAGAGGAAGTGTCACCGAGATGAGGAAGCCTGGGGGGTTACAAAGCACTCCTGCAGGGTCACGCCTGTGAAATGTCCCGCATCAACACTGCTGCAACAAGGAATTTTAAAGATCTGATTTCAGATACACCTGCTGTTTAATAATTCTAGACAGATAAGTTAACAAACACCATGTGAGCACACAACAAAAAACTAAAGTGGAAAGTAGGCTTGGGTCCTGCCGTGCATTACTCTCTCAACTGTCCACAGTTTCGCATCATGTCCAAGTTTTTCCCTCATATTTTTTCTGTCCCTAATAATATTTCTGGAAATCACTGTGGTTGGAAGTCACTAAATAATGAAATGACATCCTGGGCTGTGTACTACATGAATTACAAAATAAACTGGCACCTCACTTAAGTGTCATGTTTACTCATACCCTCACCTCAGGCTTCGTGCCCACTGAGTGGTGCACAGCTACAGTTATCCCACTCTACAAGGGGGGGTCCACCTTGGATCCCAGGAACTACCACCCTATCTGTCTGACGAGCCTGATCTGCAAGGCCATGGAATGTATTATCATGGAACTTATAAACAAAGACATTGGCAACCTTAAAACACTGGACCCCACCCAGTTTGGGATCGTGAAGAGCTGATCTTGACTCCTGAACCTGATTGACGTCTTCTAATCAGTCTCCAGAGCCGTGGACGAGGGTAAGGCAATCCACACAGCCTATCTGGACCTTGCCAAGGCCTTTGACACCATCCCCCACTCTGGAATCATAGATAAACTTACTAAGCTGGGCATTAATCCCTATGTCACTTGATGGGTTGCCAACTGGCTTACTGACAGAACCCACACTGTAAAAGTAGCTGACTCCAAATCCAACTCCAGACAAGTGACAAGTGGAGTACCTCAGGGTTCAGTCCTGGGACCTCTCTTGTTTGGCATCTACTTCTCTGAAGTACAGGCCAGTGCTAAGAGACTCTGGCTAACAAAGTTCGCAGATGACTGCAAACTGGGAGCCATTATTGAATCCCCAAATGATGTGGATACTCTGCAAAAGGGCCTTACAGAAACAGATGCTTGGTGCCAGAGCCATGGGCTCAAGCTCAATGCCAAGAAATGTATAGTTATCCCCTTTGGGAAAAAAACATGTACCCGTGAATTACCACATAGGTGGCAATACACTAAACACCGAAAGTGTGATAAGAGACTTAAGAACACCGGTGGACAGTGGTCTCACCTTCAATAAGCACATAGCCACAACAGTCAGGAAATCCTTCTATGTGGCACATCTCATCACTAAGGGCTTTTCATCCAGAAAAAAGGAGGTCATTGTCCCACTGTACTCATCCCTCATTAGACCCATTATAGAATACAACGCCCAATTTGGTGTGTACCTCTCAAGACACCTGCAACAACTGGAAAGACCGCAGAAATACCTCACTAAAAGAATCACAAGCCTAAAGCAGATGCCCTATGCTGTTCACCTTAAAAAACTCCAGCTATACTCTGCTGCATATCATCTAATCCGAGGCGATCTCTGCTTAACATACAAAGCCATGTCAAATCCAGAGCTGTTGGACATGCTCCACTTAAAGAAATCCCAATGCCTCAGAGCCACACGCTCCAGGGATCTAAACCTTGTCATCACAATAAACAAAACATGCTGAAGGGATAGGTTCCTGACCCAGAGACTCCCCAGACTCTGGAATAGGCTGCCCATACATGTCAAGCAGAGCGCTTCTTTGGCCCTCTTCAAAGGGAACCTTGATGATTGGATGGGAGAAAGGAAATTCACCCCGTGGATCACGTCTGTCACCCTGCTAGACAGGGTTCCAGGGAAGTAAACAGCGTGGAAAGAAATAGCCAGGGAATTGTTATGGCTAGGCTTGTATAGGCCCTAGGGCTGATAGCCTAGTACCAGCCTACGAACCTTCAGAACATGTATGCTAATGCAAGGCATGTTATTCTAGTAAATTTCTAAGATTGTAATAGAAGTATTTAAAAACTGTCCTTTATTTTAGGCTTTTGTTCCTGGCATTAAGTTTGCTTTTGTTCAGATTTCTTGCACTTAAAGGTTTAGAGGTATGCATGTGAGCTCATTATAAATGCTAAGAATAGAACAACATATATCAAGGACATTCCGAATTTTCGTTTGTTGGAACTGGATATTTTCATTTTTACACTTGTTAAAAAAATAATTATAATACAATATGCTTTTTATTTTTAAGCAGACATATTCAAACAGCCTTCAACGAGTATACACACACACACACACACACACACACACACACACACACACACACACACACGTACACATGCACACACACACACACACACACACACACACACATGTACACACACACACACACACACACACACACACACACACACACACACACACACACACACACACACACACACACACACACACACACACACACACACACACACACACACACATGTACACACACACATGTACACACACACACACACACACACACACACACACACACACACACACACACACACAGTTCCAAGAACACAACATGCAGATTAAAAAGGTGTTTTCTCCCCACAAATGATACCTACACAAATGCGTTATGTATCTTAGTAGACTAAAAAGTAAAAAATAAAAATGTAAAAAAATATTTTTTTTTTAATAAAGAATGTTTTTTATTTGGTTGATCTAAAAAGTAAAAAAACAAGAAAGAAGACTGAAAACTTTGCAAAAGAAAAACAGACAAGCCAATTTTCAGAAAAGCATTTCAGTTTGGTTTTGCTGGTTCTGGTAATGAGGTAGCAGAAGAAGTAACAGGAATTAAGAGAACCAACCTCTAATACTTTTCTGAAATCAGCTTGTCTGTGTTTCTTCTGCAAAGTTTTCAGTCTTCTTCCTTGTTTTTTTTTTGTAGAGTGACTGAATAAAAAGCATTCTTTTATTAAAAATCTTTATATATATATATATATATATATATATATATTTTTTTGTTTTGTTTTTTATTACAATAATTTTCAAGGTTGTTATTGTTTGGTCTTCTTGGCCATGTGATTTTTAATGCTGTTTTGTGAGCATTTTATTCCTTTTACTTGTTTTATAGTCTAATCCGTGGTGGTGGTGCTGCGGTAGCGTTGTCACCTCACAGTGAGACGCTGTCCGGTTCGATTCTCAGCTACAGCGTTTTCTGCATGGAGACATGCGTAAATGGGCGTACCTTCGTTGAAGGTTGTGCATCAGGGCTGGCAACTCGGCATGTAAAAATCAGCTGCCAATAATTAGCAGACCGGAGTTCCGCTGTGGCGACCCCTAACCGGGAAAAGCCGAAAGACACAACAACTTGTTTTACAGTCTAGTGGGAGTCTGTTTTGCATTAATAAGAAAAAAGCACAATTTAATTGTTTTAACAGTTTTAATTTCACGAGATGCAGAATTGTACTGGCACACCTATTTTTTCCTTTCAAGTAAGTCTTTTATAAACTGTAAAATGTAATATGTTTGATTGAATGTGGATTGTGTTCAGTCTTTTCTGCATTATTCCCATTTCTTTTAATAAATTTATTTAGCTTTTGTCTTAATTATGAAGCTGAGCCATATTTTAGTTTTGTCATCCACATCTAAACTTCAGAAGCTAATATTATGATTTTTTAAATCTTTATCAGCACAGGTTGCCGAGAGAATATTTTACATTTCATTCATATAATATATCTTCTTTGCAATGCCATTTCTCAGTTATGACTCATGGTGAGCATTACAAAAAGTTAAAAGGACTTGTCAACCTCTTATAGACTAATCTGCTAAGCAATGAATACTCAATGGAAAGGTTTTAACTTACCTATTTTAACTCAAAAGACTTGAGGCCTAACTGAAGGGATAAAGTTGTTACATGCAAAGGCTCTTGTTGGTTCAGTGGCAGTAAAACTAGCACGGTAAACTGGAGGTCTAAGGTTTGAGTCCCAAATGAAGAGCTAATATTACGGTTTTACTTTAATGGTTCTATAAGTAGCTAAACAGATGGATTTTTCTGTGTGTGTGTGTGTGTGTGTGTGTGTGTGTGTGTGTGTGTGTGTGTGTGTGTGTGTGTGTGTGTGTGTGTGTGTGGTGTGTTACTTTACCACAGAAGATCACTGCCTCGGTGACAGCAATGTTTGCACTTGTGATGATTCACGTTGGTGTTTTTGTTGACCTGGCTGCCCAACAATGGAATCACCATATTTGGTAAAAAGGGGGGGGGGGCAAAGCCTGTTTACATTTATGTTTTTTTTCCTGGTTTGAATTCCCATGTGGAAAGCATTGAGTTGAGTTCTTAGCCAGACTAGGCTCAAAATGCGAGTAAAATGATCTATTATCATTAGAATTATAGATTCAACTTACAAAGTCAAGAATACTGATCCAGGATCATTGATATGTGCTCAAAACAAGTTCTAGTTATCGATTTTAAACTGATAATGCATGTTCTGTGCTCATGAACACATGAGTATGCTCTCTGCTCACAGGAAGTTTTGCCAGGTGTTTCAGTTTATACTCACATGCCAAACACATTTTAATTGAACTGGTGGGCTTCTCCACCACTCACTGGCAGCAAACTCAGTAAGCAACCAACTCACCAAGTACAGCGAGGTGAAGCTGATAGGCCACAGGAAATCCCTTCCGGTGTAGTCTCTAAGTGTTTGCTGGTCCCTACCAGTGTGGTGTCTAAGTGTTTGCTGGTCCCTACCAGTGTGGTCTGTAAGTGTTTGCTGGCAGTAACTCCTTTCTTTTGGGAAATTCTCCCTGTTTTGTATTTCTGCATCAGTAGAATTGATATATGTAAGCTGAGGTAGGTGGGTGTGGGGGTTGACCCTTACTCAGGGAGTGTACTTACACTTACATTTAATTTTTTTCATTGGTCTGATTTCATCACCAGTTACACCCGAAGAGTTGGTTCCCTGTGGAATTGTAACTTAAATTAGACATAGTGGTGAGTGAGTGGTATCTGTGTGAGTGTGTGAGAGTGTGTGTGTGTGTTCTAAGACAGACTGACATCCTGTCCTAGATTAGCTCTCTGTCTTTCTCCCACTGACTGATGGGATAGGCTCTAGTTCTCCTCAGACCTTGATTGTGCGTGTGTCTGACATCCTGTGTGTGTGTGTGTGTGTGTGTGTGTGTGTGTGTGTGTAGGCTCTAGTTCTCCTCAGACCTTGATTGTGCGTGTGTCTGACATCCTGTCCTAGATTAGCTCTCTGTCTTTCTCCCACTGACTGATGGGATAGGCTCTAGTTCTCCTCAGACCTTGATTATGTGTGTGTGTGTGTGTGTGTGTGTGTGTGTGTGTGTGTGTGTGTGTGTGTGTGTGTGTGTGTTCTAAGACAGACTGACATCCTGTCCTAGATTAGCTCTCTGTCTTTCTCCCACTGACTGATGGGATAGGCTCTAGTTCTCCTCAGACCTTGATTAGGATAACATGGATACTTGAAAATGAACGAAGAAATAAGTGCCAGTTAACAGAAGCATATATTCAGCAATGCAGAATAGTTTGCATTCAAACATCAAAAACAGTGGGGAGATACGTTGAAAGGAAGAAAAAGTCCTTTCCAGTTATTAAATCCAGTGAATCAGAGGGTGTCACAGAAAATACTGCAGTGAGTGTATCTTTGCTTTCAGGCTTTCATCTTCACAAAAGGCTGACAGACATAATGTGCATCAAAAACGTTTCTTTTAGCTTTTAGCTTAGCACAAGAAAGCAGCGGTTAGAGGGATGTAGACTCCAACTGACCAGTCATATCTTGGTACTCCATAGATCCCAACTGCATGCAGGTAAATCACACGCTCTAAAAACAACTAGAAATCTCACTCACAGATATAAACAGATATTTTAGATACTCTAAAAACCCACAACTGGGACCCAACCAAAATACTCTCCTTAGACGACGGAGTTGACTACTTTAACAGTCTTTCTTGGTACTCTAAATAGTCTTGCCCCTACACATACTAAAAGAACTAAGATTGACCATGCCCCTTGGCTTACTAAACAACTGCTTACTTCCAGGGATAAAGCCTGGAAAGAATGGCACAAAAACAAAACCGGTCAGAATGAACTCAAATATAAGCAACTTCATAATTCTGCCAAAAAGCGTGTCATATATTGCAAAAAAAAAAAAAAAAAAAACTATTTCTCCTCTAAGCTCTCTACCCAACAAAACAACCCTAAAATCTTCTGGAAGTCAGTTTTCTCTTTTCTTAATGCAGGAACTCAGCATAACCCTACTCCCTCTCCAGACAAAGACCCCAAGAAATTGTCCAAGCTTTCAGCTTTCATGTCGATACTATCCAAAAGCTTAACAACCCCTCTCAAGAAACTGCAAATCCAATAACAGTAACAAAAATAATAACTTCACTGACCCACTTGCAAATCACAACCCCCCCCTCTAAAAACTGCAACTCTGACAATACCTCATCCACACACCT
Source organism: Protopterus annectens (assembly GCF_019279795.1). Taxonomy (NCBI): domain Eukaryota; kingdom Metazoa; phylum Chordata; order Ceratodontiformes; family Protopteridae; genus Protopterus; species Protopterus annectens. The sequence continues at coordinate 591,875,517 of NC_056736.1, read as the reverse complement.
TTTCACCATTCAACCTGTACCCACCTCTCTAATACACAAACTACTCTCCAAACTAAAGCCATGCTCCCTTTCCACCAATGGCCTTCCAGCTGAATATGTAAAAATGGCTGTAGATTCCACATAGCCTTCCCTGTCAGCATTCTCATAAATCGATCTATCTCTGAATCATATGTTCCACAACTCTGGAAAACTCCATTATTACTCCCCTACATAAAGGTGGTAATACCAGTGACCTCTCTAACTATTGGCCCATCTCAATACTTTCAACTCTATCTAAAATCCTAGAAAAGTGTATCCATTCACAACTGCTTAAACACCTCACTGACAATAACTTGTTAGCACCCACCCAACATAGTTTTTGGCCTGCACACAGCACAACTACAGCCTTATTGTCATTTACCAACACTGTATACAGAGCTATTGACAATGGTCTATTAACGTCAGTCATACTACTGAGCTATGAAAAGCTTTCGATACAATGTCCCACCCTAAACTAATATCACAACTTAAATTCATATACTGCTCCTTACACACTCTAACCTGGTTTCAAACCTACACAACAGAAAACAATCCGTTAGGTGGCAAGACAAACAATTCAATTACCTTATCAACAATACAGGAGTCCCCCCAGGGTCTATTCTTGGGCCCTTGCTCTTTAATATATTTATTAATAATCTCCACAAGGCCTCCCAGCAAAGTACACTCATTCAGTATGCTGACGAGTCGACAATTATTAACTCTTCTAACAACTTCTCAGATCTAGAGTTAACACAAAAAAGCATTTACATCAATAGAATCCTGGATTAATGAAGCTCAATTGTCACTTAATCCCCAAAAATCTAAACTTTTACTATTCACATCCAAACTTCTAACTCTAGACTTTAAAGTATTCTCACAAAATAATACTGAAATTGAAATCATAAAAACATCCAAACTTCTTGGCATTACAATTGATGACAAACTCTCATCCGTAAATCACATACTTAGCACAATCAAAAAGACCCATTTTAAACTAGGTAAGCTGTATAGGCAGAAACTATATCAGGACATGTCCACCGAGTTAAAACTGGCTAACAGTCTTTCTTTCCTTCCCCTCCTCTACGCTAGCCCCAGTTTCACTAACCTACACTCACATCCCTTAAATAAGCTACAATCTTATTACTACAAAATATCAACATTTGTATCCAATATGCCAACTCGCATGCACCACTGCCTGGCCATTAAACCTTTAAATTGGTTTGAATTCCCTTGTTACCTACAGTAAAACCAACTAACTCTTACCCAAAAATTACTTTACAACCCAAATTACTGGCCTTCTCTTCAAACTATGATACAAACACATACCCAAACAGGGATTATAAAGTATTCAAATAAACAACTCCTGGCCATTACCAAACCCCACAAAACAGCTGGTCTCATGCCGTTGCCAAATTATGGAATGCTCTCCCTCCATCTATCACCCAGTTAGACTCTGTAAGAACATTCAGAACAGCACTGAAAGACCACTTCCTTATAGTCATATCTGCTGTTGTAATCACATGACTAAACCACCATAAGCCTATTCCTTAGCCTATCACATGACTAAACCACCATAAGCCTATTCCTTAGCCTATCACATGACTAAACCACCATAAGCCTATTCCTTAACCTATCATATGACTAAACCACCATAAGCCTATTCCTTAGCCTATCACATGACTAAACCACCATAAGCCTATTCCTTAGCCTATCACATGACTAAACCACCATAAGCCTATTCCTTAGCCTATCACATGACTAAACCACCATAAGCCTATTCCTTAGCCTATATTTGTCTGATTTTTAATTAATTAGCCTGGTAACTGTTAATTAATTTTTGTTAACCACTCTGTTACTACTGTATTTTTTGTACATGAGATTATATTTTTATTCTGTTTTAATTAGCATTACTGTACATATGTTGCCTCTGCTGAACATGTATACTTTATGTTTTATATTACTTTTTTTGTAATTGTTTTTGTGGAGCTTTTCTCCCCGGGCCTCCACTGAAAATAGGTCCTCGGCCCAGTAGACTTTCCTGCTCAACAAATGTCAATAAATAAATAAATAAATAAATACATTCTTGAATTTAGCAATAAACTAATTTCAGTGTTCTGTTGTTATGTCCCACATGGCCTCATATTTTAACTGATCCAAACATTATAAAGGCATACATATGGCATTCAGATGTTTATTTACTAATTACAGGGGTGCAACCAGTACATATTTAAAAATGTTAAAGGCTTATTTCAGGAAAATAACTACATACAGATATGTACTTCAAAGACAAATAACTACAAAATGATCCCAATCAGCCACTTTGCTTAACTTTTGGTTATTACATTAACCAAGATAACTCATATCCTGTGTTCTCTTACCCTTCCACAGGAATTACGTCTGTCCTAGGCATTCTTACTTTTTTTTTGTTGTTTACTGAATACCATTGAGCTAATTGCAACCTGTTCTTTGTCAGGTCCAATTTGACTCTAAGCATGCAATCTTCATTTAATATTGTCTTGGCTATCCTCTAATTAACTAATTACATACTATAATTTCTAATGTTCTAAAAATGTGAACCTAAGTCATAGGAACATGCACAGACTTTTTCATAAATTAATACAATTAATTTATTTTTATTATTAAAACAGCTATGCCTTACCTGTGACAGGCTTTAAAATCACACTACTGTTTGCGTTGTACGTCAGAAACTGCCACAGTGTTGTGTGTATCAGTAGGTTGGAGCTATTTATTAGCACACCCCATGTCTCCTTACAAAATGCTGCACTTTCTCTAAAGATGTTATCTGCACTTTTACGGGAAGCTGATTTCTACATATAATATTTAAATATTCTCAGAGTGCAACTTTAGCTTCAGAGATGAAAACTACAATTTAATTTCAGGTACTGAGATACACGAAGGACTTCTGTGGTACTGTCTTACCTTTTATTTAATTCAACAATTTTTCTTTTTGGATGAGCTAATCTAAAAGAAAGCATCTGTGTCATGTGAGAAGGCAATCTTAAGGCAAATGAGTATTTCATGGAGAATTGACTTTAACTTAAATAATAGAATTAATTTGAAAACACAATGGTACATTTCAATGCTTAATTGAATTGTACATCAAAAATAAGTAAATAGCAGCATTTCCAAACACGTGCCTCTAACTAAAACCCTATACTTATGTGGCAAATACTTCAAAAGTGTGAGATTCTGACCAAGACCATCTTTTACCTCAGGGTTTCAAGAAACAACAGGACACAGTTCTATTAATTCTCTCATTAATTTTTCACTACCTACTTTACCCTTTTCAGAGTCATGTCAAAGCTGCAGCCAGTCCTGATAAGTAATGGATGTAAGGAAGAGAAACATTTCTTGGTGGGATGCCAGGCCACTACAGAAAGTATGCATAAACTTGCACATACACTCCATGCATCTATGGACAATTTACAGAATCTCCAAGCAAGCTGTCTGCAAGTCTTTATTTGAGGAATAATGCAAACATTCTACAGGAATTAAAAAAACAAACTTACTGAAGATTTTCAGTTCTAGTGTGTTATACATTTACATACAGTTATGCAATTACTTAATGTTGACTTTTTCATATTTTCCGTGTTGTGCAGAGCCTGTGAATGACTTTTGAGTTGCAGATTTCAGTGCAGTCAATACAAAATGTGGACATGCCAAATAATGCCAAAATCAATTCAGCATAAAACAATCATAATGAAAATTACACAATAACAGTTGGATATGAACTTTATACAACAAGCACAGTTCCAGTTACAATGGTAAGATGGCATTTGTCAGCAAAGCAGCTTAATTTCAAAGTGTTGTTACTGAAATTGAAAGACACCATCTACACAAGAGACATCATCCATGTGAGTGTTAACCAGGGATGTTTCAACCAGTTCTGGCTGTTACTTTTATTTCATATGCAGTGTGTTGCACTGTATGGTACAATTTCACCCCATATCTCCCTTTTAAAATGGCCTTGAAGCTATTGTGACTATCTAGATAATTAAGGAAATAAACTGATAGATATATAGATATAGACAAATGGACAGAATATCTGAGTGTCCTGCACGTAAATTTAAATGAGCCAAAATCCAGATCCCAAATTTCCACAAGATTACAGCCCCATTACTAACATTTGGTAACAGCCATTATTCTAGAAAAATAGTTTACAAGCAAGTGCTTCATTATATCTAGAAATACAATCTTTCAGTAGACAGACTACAAATGGTTTCCTTCCTAAATATTGCATCAGAGTGCCATTCTATCACTACCCTCTCAAATATACAGCAACATGGAGAATGGGCTTCTGAAAGGAGCAATCTTTTTAAACTTAAAAAGGGGTTTTAAAACAGATGTCATCATATCAAAAGATCGCACATGATATACTGTTATGGAAACTTCAATTAATTATTTCTACCTACCACTACCATGTTTCTCTGGTTTGATTCTCAGCTAGGGTGCCTTCTGTGCGGAGTCTGCATGTCCTCCCTGTGTTCGAGTGGGTTTCCTCCAGGTGCTCCAGTTTCCTCCCACATTCCAAAGACATGCAGTAGGCGGATTGGACACTCAAAATTGGCCCTAGGTGTGAGTGTGTGCATATGAATGTGTGGTGCACCCTCTGAGGAGGGTTGGGCTTCGGGGTAACATCTTGACCCAGTAATACCTGTAACCACTATAGAAACAAGGAGTGCTGAAGGGTGCTTATTGCCTTATGTGCTGCATGGCATGGGAATGGGAGAGAGACCACTGCATGTGGTGTGCAACCCAGAACAACATATTTATGTATTTTTCAAAAATGTAAACAGGTCGTAACATGACACACTCGTCATTATTTCTGAAGTTCAAAAGTGACAGTTGCAAAACATATGTTGAGTGATAGTACACACAGTCATACATACACAAGCAAAATCCTAAAAATATTGTGTTTACTTAGGAATGCGTTACTGATGATGATGACAAAGAAACACATAAAACAGAGATTTATCAAACTATGTAATCAATGTTTGTTTAACATACGATAGGAGCAGTAGCACAGCACTTTGCTATGCCAGTTGCAAACATTTCTATTTGAGAAAAGCACAGAAAATCTGTCTCATTCAAATGCCACTACTGATGATACTCGACTGTCGCAGAACTGATCCAATGACAATGACAGCTGCAGCTGAGCTGCTAAAAAGGTAATGTAACATAGCGATACACACAGACAGAAAAATAACACTTCTTAGGACTGGAAATATGTTGTTACAGATGTTACATTTACAACAGGAAATATTTTACAAGTGAGGATTAGTTATGCTTGTACTTTTGATGTATGCTATATGCAAACCTTATTAACTAAGCTAGGTGATGGCGATCGATTTCACATTTTTTCATTCTTACAAGATATCGTTGATGTTTCAGGAATTCTAGCTGGATGAGTACTGTTTGTAATGCAGAAATTCAGAAGAAATGTCTCTAAAAGTCTCGCCAAATAGTTGTGTTAGATTTCATAAACTGCTTTTCAAATTTTATTTCATCCTATAGTTGAACTAAATCTTAATATCATTAACAAAATAAGTTTATCGATGTGCTTTCAATCTTCTTTGCAGATTGTGTATGGTTATTCTGTTAGGTAATACTGACGTTATTTTAACAGTGATACTTTTTTGCGTAAAGTTATATGGTACACGTTTGCTCAGCTGCTACTTGATGCAGCTGGTAACATCTTCGAACAGCTTCTAAAATGAGCTAGCAATTCATTTTTTTCTATCAGTTTTTGTTAAAATGACAGTGATTGTGGAGGAAGTCTTGCCTTTGCCTTCAATCTTGCCTCTCTTTGTGTTAGCAAGTACTCTCGCAAGGAGAATACTTCTGGGTGATTTTTAGTTTAGACTGCACTGTCTTGTAGGGTGATCCCATTATGTTGACACACCCCATTTGTAACAAACCATCTGATGATGTTTACACCCATTTAAAAGACAGAAAAAAAATGTTACCAAAACAGCCACCAAAGATCGATACTGTAGAATAAATGCCATTAAGAGTTTTCTGCAAGGGAAAAGTGAATATGACAATGAGAAAATCAGTCTTAATAGGTATGTTACTAGAACTCATACTCAAAAACAACATGGTCATATTTCATCAGAACATCTACTGGCAAAAATGGGGTGTTGCCATGGGCACCCCATGTGCCAACAGCTATGCCAACCTAGTGTTGGCTAGCTGGGATGAAGCACACATTTTCAACAACAATCCTTTTTCAGCTCCACTGAAATTTTACAAACATTTGTCAATCATATTTATTTGTTATAGGATGGTACCTTTGAAGAATTGACGCAGTTCATTCAATATCTAGAAGCACTGACATATTTTCTGAAGTTCACAATGCATGAATCATACACTTGGATAGATTTTTTGGATATCTCACTTAGAGTTGATGCAGATAGAGTCACATATTAGTCTTCATAGGAAAGAATGTTGGAAGAATAACTCCCTATTGCGTACTAGTATGCATCCACAATACATCTTCCCCAACATTTTGAAAAGTCAATTAATTAGAACTTCCAGACTCTGCACAGCGGATGATGAATTTATTCAAGCTACTGAGAATATAGGTCATTAGTTCAGAAACAGAGGATACGCAAAATATGAAGTGGAAAGAGAAATAACTGCAGTAAGAAGCATGAGAGAGACAACAGGCAGACCGTTTTTCTCTAAGAAAAAAAATTATTCTGTAAATTCAGGAAACAATGCGATTATATTCACTCAGAAAATTAGAATTGTACTCACATATGCTAGTAGCATCAACTATGTCTGTGATATTATCAAAGAAAATTGGAAAATTTTGATAAGAGATACAAAATTATATAGTAGGAGATGTACCTTCGTTCTGTTTTAAATGAAATAAAAATCTGAAGGAGTATTTATGCTTCACTTCTCAGATGAACAACAACATAAGATCTGAGAGAATTGGTACTTATCCATGTAGGATGTGTACATGCTGTGAGCATATCTCCAAAAGAAGTGAAATTATACATTCAGTATTTGGAAACAAATATGTCCCAAGACTACAAGCTGACTGTAAAACAAGAAACGTGGTTTACATTGCTTGCTGCAACTTGTGCAGCAGCTTTTATACAGGAAAAGCAGATGGACAGTTGAAAGAATGTATTTCGAAGTACATAAGTGATGTCAGCTTAGGTGACTTGAAGAATCCTCTTGTAAAGCACATCTCCATCAATCCTGACCACAATTTTATTTTCATTGCTTTACAAGTCATAGAAGAAAGTATTAGGGGAGGCAACAACACGGACAAAACGGAGCTTGCAGAAATGAGATAGATTGGGGATCTGCAAGTTGATAAACCACCTGGTTTGAATGTGAATTTATCTTTTATACCAGCCCTTAAAGGGCGTAGGCTGCACAGATGATCATGACTGCTTAAAATATCCCTTTAAGTGGCTACATCATGATTCAACCTTCAAAGCCATCTCCTAACGGGTGTTAGCAATTTAACAGATTTTGATTGGATATTACATTTTCTAAATGGTTTTACTTACTGAGCATGAGTAGATCTGATGAAGGGTTAGCGTTAACCCAAATGCGCTCATCTTCTTTTTATTGTTTAGTGCTTTATTAAGGTTTATGACCTTCACCATGGTGACTGACCTTTTTTTTCCTCTATTGCTTCACTTAAAGAAATACTCCAAGAAACGAATGAAAGCACTACAAGATGGTGCAATCTAAAATGAAATATTGCCATCTTATTTTAGAGTTATGGAATTAGATTTGAAATGTTGGGTGTAATTTTGTGGCAGGAGATGCCGCTGTGGTTGACGCTCATTGTCGCTGCAGATAATACTGATTGTTTTCCGTAGAGTGGTTTGTATTAGCTTTTTCAGGAGTGACAGTCTACACCTGCGTCATTTAAGATTGCCAGGTAAACTGCTGATGATTTTTTCCCATGGTTTGAATTAACTCATTGTATTTTACTCAATTTTGTATTATTTTAATAATGTCTGTAACTTTACATTATGTCTATCTTTTTATTTTTAATAAGGTCTGTAATTTTATGTTATGTCTATCTTTATTAATCTCTGTATATAAATAACTGTGGAGCTTTTCACCTCGGGCTTCTGCTGAAGAAGGGCTTTGACTCAATCGGACACTCCCAGTCAACAAATGTCAAAAAATAAATAAAAACTGACAGACTGATTTTTGGATCGTTAGGCAGCGAATGGGCTAACCAGGGTTGAGTACAGACTTTTGGTAGTAAGATTCAATATTAATTAGAAGAGACTATTTGCTCATAGGTTTGTTTTTCCCCCTATGTGATGCCATAGCTCTCAAACTTTTAAGACGTCAATGTGAAACACAAACCCAGCAATGTGTGACAAACAGTCAGAATGTGGAATGCCCTATTTTTGCACTGCTCGAAACACACCATTGCAATGGGCCATGATAGAACATTTGTAAATCACACTTGAGTCAGATCCAAAACTTAGATTTGGCAATACCATAACCATACCATAAATACATGAAACACCACTTCTGTAGCAAATCAAAACTAAAATCACACGGTCATTAATACCACTTGCTACACTTACTAAATTTTCTAACCAGACCTGTTACACATCACACAACTGATTTCACGTGTACACTAAGTGCAAGGACAGCATCCTATCATACGTTAGCTGCATCAGATGTACACTTATTGTATGCTGCTGTGGCTTTCTTAGCAGCATCTAAGACATGTCTTGGCAGCTTAAGATCACAGCAGTCCAGTTCTTAGTTCATTTTAACTGCTACTAAAGAGTTCAATGTTTTTACACTGACAGACTGACACAATTCCATTCAGTCTTACTCTCTTACTCTTCATATAACTAAACTCTTGAAAAAAATTGGTCTTCTTTATAATTGCCTACTCATTAAGATGGAGAACATTGCATATGGAAAGAGTGAGCAATTCATTTGATATAGAGAGAGAAGTCCTGACTATGACCCGGGTGACCTGAGACTGGCTGGTGGCTCAGTCACCTTCTAGATCTGGCACAAGGTGGAGAGAAATGGGAAGGCTTATGCTTGCTTGTCTTTCTCTGAGGGAAATGGAGAGCATATGCCTGGGTACATTCTCCACAGCAGATTTCTCATTGGGTGCTGGAGATCATGCATAGATTTTATCTGGAACTATGAGGGGGTAGTACCATGGTCACAACTCATAAAGAGACATGAATTTACATTGCTAGGCACTCCGTAGATCACATCTTTCCTTAATGTTATTAGTATGTGGAGGGGAACCAGAGAGACACAATATGACAAGCCTCCTCCATAAGCAACAGAGATACAATGTGACAAGCCTCCTCCATGAGCAACAGAGACACAATGTGACAAGCCTCCTCCATTAGCAACAGAGATACAATGTGACAAGCCTCCTCCATGAGCAACAGAGATACAATGTGACAAGCCTCCTCTATAAGCAACAGAGATATAATGTGACAAGCCTCCTCAATGAGCAACAGAGATACAATGTGACAAGCCTCCTCCATGAGCAACAGAGATACAATGTAACAAGCCTCCTCCATGAGCAACAGTGGAGGCTCTTAGGCTAATTGTACTTCAGCAACATCCATCTATCACCAGCCTAAGACCATGGAGGCTAGTGACCCTAGCTTGGAGAAACTAAATATCCAGGTGGAGCCATACCGGAATAGTTTGTGGTACTAAGGAGAAACAGAGGTCAAGGGAGTCATGCTGACATGGGGTAACAGAGATAAAACTCTCATATAAAAAATGCAAAGGATATCCTTGTAGCCAACTTCAAATATGTCCTTTGACTGTTTACTTCTGTGTCATTCACTAGTATGTAAAATATTAAACCCTCCCTGAATAAAATGTATAAAACATCTGCAGGATAGAACATATAACCACTGTTCACTAAGCAGAATAACGCAGTTCCCTATATGCACCTCTTTGTTCTGCACAGCCTGTTACATAAACTCCTGAAGTTTGGTCATTAAATAATGACATGTATTTGAGTTTTGGACTTCATATGCTTCAGAAAAATACATGCTAAGACAAATCCTCTCTATCATATCCATATCCAACAACTGGAACATCCACAGAGGTTCCTCACTAAAAGAATACAGGGTGTAAGTAAAATGTCCTATGCAGACCGCCTCAAGACCCTATCCATGTATTCTGTCTTCTACAGGCTTTTGAGGGGAGATCTATACCTGGCATACAAGGCATTGTCAGACCTCACTCTGATGGACCTCCTGCATATCCACAAAACAAACAGCACCAGAATTGCCCATTCTAAAGACTTAAACCTTGACTGTGATATAAGTAGGACCTACTGGACAGATAGGTATGTATCCCAGAGACTACCCCGTCTATGGAACAGGCTCCCCATCCATGTGAAGCAGAGTTCCTCCCTAATCCATTTCAAGTGCAACTTGGACAACTGGATGGGAAACCGGAAATTCATCCCTGGTTTGGCACCTACGTATGCCTCTAATGGACAAAGGTAACCTGTAAATGGTTCATTTCCCAGGCCAATGCTTACACTTATCAAGGGTATCAGAACTTGTCAGAGATTTGGGATGCATGGCTAGGCTAAAAAGGCCCTTGTGGTCGTTAGCCTAGTAAACACCTATGAACCTATAAGTGTGGGGTTTGTGGATGCCTTGTAAGGTAGGCATAGATCACCCCTCAACAATCCATAGGAGACTGAGTAGAAGGAAAGGGCTTTAAGGTGCTCTGCATAAGGCAGGTTTGTTACACCTCGTATTCTTTTTGAAAGGAACCTCTGAGGTCACTCTAGTTGATGCATATGCCTAGTCAGGTACATACCAAAGGGAGCACTGTACTCTACAATTGGTCTGATAGCTTAGTACAGTGGAATAACGACCTCTGTGGACCTAAATGCTATGCTCTTACTAATAAGATTAGCAATATAAATAGACTTTCTCACCACTGGCCGCATGGTGATCGAAGGTAAGGCTACTGTCTACATGTGTATCCAGTTCCTTGACCACTGCATCAACTCTTAGGGGCGTATTATCAACATGGTAATTAGCTAGGATGGTTGAGTTTCCAAAGGGTACAATTATGCATTTCTTAGCACAGAGTTTAAGATCATGGCTTTGGAACCATTTCTTAATCAGAGATAGGCCTTCTTGAAGAATGCTAGTGTCTGCAGGGGAGTTGATAATAACCCTCAGCTTGCAATCATCTGCAAACTTAGTTGATGCTAAACCTTCAGCATTTGCTTCCATTTCAAAGAAAAGAGCATGCCCCGTATCGATCCCTGAGGGATGTTGCAACTGACTTGCCTCTTGGTGGAGGCAGCCTCATCTGTTTTGACCTCCTGGGTCCTATTAGTCAGCCAGTCAGCTATCCAGTAGGTGATAAAAGGGATTATACCTAAATTAGTGAGTTTGCCTATAATGCCTGAGTGAGGTATGGAATCAAAAGTCTTGGCCAGGTCAAGGTAAGCTGTGTGCTTGGTCCTGCACTCATCCAATGCTTTGGTGACCCTCTCAAAAGAGTCAGCCAGATTTAACAGGCACGATTTTCCTTTAACAAAGCCAAACTCTGATGAGTACAGCGTTTGCAGGTTACCTATGTCCTCATTTATCATATCCATGATGATTATTTCAATGGTCTTACTTATGAGGCTGGTAAGACTTATGAACCTATAGTTACCTGGATCAGTAGTTGGACCCCCTTTTTGCAGGAGAGTGACTGCAGCCATCTTCCATTCCTTGGGCACAAAACCTGACTGAATGCTCCAATTGAAACATGATTCAAGTAGAACAGAGAGGTCCTATTTTTCAGCCAAAAGGTTGACAATGGCCTCTGGTTTGGTGTGGGTAATGCCATTTACAATAAGTTCTGTGCATTCTTCTGCATTTCCACTGAGGTTACGGACATAACTGTAAAAAGCTTTGGGGTTATTTTTGCCTCAGAAGCTATTTTTTCTTCAAACTTAGCTGCCTGTTTAGATTGGTCAAGGGGCTTTTAGTATGTATGACTTTATTCCTCCGACGTCTGGCCAAGATTTTTTTCTTTTGTTGTTTAACCGATGGATACTGTGGTTCCACCGATTCCATCATGATGGCTTGTCTTTTGAGTTTGTCTCATTCTTAATATGAGTGGGCACAACTTGCTCTATACAGTTATAAATATGGTTGTACTGAAATTTTGTAAATAGGTCAGCATATGCTATGGTGTTTATTGGGCTTGTGGGTGGTTGGAATTTAGCCAAGGTTTCGCTTAAGAGAGGTTAGCCTTGGAATAGTTCCTACAGGTTTTTGGTTTTGCTGGATCCCTGGACTGAATTTTTATTTCAAATAATACTGACTTATGGTCAGATCTGATGAGCGAAGGCATTACCTTGGGTGAGGAACATCGGCCTCCATGTTCGTGAGTATAAAGTCAAGGATGTTTGTGCACCCTTTTGTATTGTTTCAAAGCTTTAAAAAAAAAAAAAAAAGTTATGTAAGATGTGATATAGGCTCAAATGGATATGATAGGAAACAAATATATAAAAGACCAGCCTGCCAAACAGTATATGTCTGTAACATAAAGTTGGAACTAGACATTTAACAAAAAAGCAGTTATATATAAAAGGTGGTAATAATATGTATATAAGAAAATGATGCTTTCTGTAATGTCTTTCAATCTGAATAGTGTTACAGATAAATATAAAAAAGAAAGAGTAGTGAACTATATTAAAAATGTAGAGTGCAAACAGCTGTGCTACAGGAGACACACCTGGAAAGAACTGAACATATGAATTTGATAAAGAAAGGTTTTTGGGATGGTTATTCAGCAGAATACCTGAGGCAAAGGAAAAAAGGAGTACTTATATTAATTGCAAAAGGAGCTCCAATAGTGACAGAACAGGAAAAAAAGAGATAATAATGGAAGATAAGTACTACTAAGGGGCTACTGGCAAGGGAGGGGGATTACACTGGCATGCATTTACATTCCACCTAAAGCTGCTATAATGGAGCGTAAGAAAATTCTGTGAGAAATAATCAGCTTTTAGCAAGGAATATTAGTTATAGGTGGAGACTGAAATTTAGTTTGAAACAGTAAAGATGTGTCTGGGGGCATAGAAGCAAAAATATAACAAAGGAGGGAAAATTTTTGAAGAATTTTATGAAAATGTTTGGCATGGAAGATGTGAATTCAGTACTAGGAGTTGGGAGTGAATTTACATATTATTCTCCAAGATACAAAAACTGGATAGGCTAGATAGAATTTATATCTCACAGGAACATGTGCATTTAATTGAAGGTCTTGAAACGCACCCAATAACTATTTCAGATTATGCGCCAATAATAACTAAAATAAAAATGCAAGGTAATGAAATAAAAATGAGACACCAGCGCTTTCCCACCTATCGGCTGAAAAGAATGGAATTTAAGGAATGGGTTTTGGAATTAATTCGGGAGCTACTAGAGAAGATAGAAATTTCTTCTGAAAATATAGCTAGGGAGATGGATAAAATTAAAGTGGAGTTTAAAACTAAGGTGGAAATAAAGGAAAGAGAGATGTGGTTAAGCAGTAACAAGAATTACTCAGAGGGACTGACAAATGTTAAAGTATTACAAAATAGGGGGAATCTTTTAGAACAAGAAAAGGAGTAACTGCAGAAAGCTAAACAGAATATAAGGGATTACCTCGATAATATGCACGAGTTTAGAAGGATTGCTGTTAAGCAACTGTTTTTGATAATAATTCTAGAGCACAAAAACTTTTACCACAATGACTCAGGCAACAGAAAGTGGAAAGCCATGTCTAACCCAGCTTTGTTAGAAATGCTACATCTAAAGAAATCCCAATCCCTCCGCACCACACGCTCCAAAGACCTCAACCTCATTACCACAATCAACAGAACATGCTGGAGGGACAGGTTCATAACCCAGAGAATGCCCATATGCTATGGAATTGACTTCCCATACATGTCAAGCAGAGAACCTCACTGGCCCTCTTCAAGAGAAATCTTGATGAGTGGATCGGAAATAGAAAATTCACCCCGTGGATCACTCCAGTGGCTTTACTTGACAGAGGCACTGGAGACTAAGGTTGGGCGGCACGATGCCAGGATAATCCTATGGGTTAGGCTTGTAAAGGCTCCAGGGCCATTAGCCTAGTACACACCTATGACCCTAGGAACCTATGAAAGGGCTCTCACCAAGCTTAGGGGGCCTATAACAAGGAAGATAACAAGACCCTGTACAAGTATTAGAAATATTTTAAAAATGTTATGAGAGTATGTGTAAAGCAGAGAAATACAGAAATCAAGAAATGGTACAAATGGAAATGTTTATGGAAGAATTAAATATGCCAAGGTGAGAGGTAGATGAAGCTCAATTACTAGCAGTTAAGATAGGAAGAGATGAGATAAAAATGGCTATGTATAACCAATCTAAAGAAAAGTCCCTAGGAATAGATGGCATTCCTGTGGCAGTTTAGAAGCTAGGAGGGAAAACTGATAAAGACCTGGAAGGTTTTGTTTAACAGAATTTTAAGAGGAAGAGAAGTGTCAGCATCCTGAAAGAAGGTGGTGGTAACGGTAATACCTAAAGAGGATACAGATCCATCAGATCCAGCTTCATCCAGGCTCATTTCAATACTAAACCATGATTATAAAGTGTTCGTGTCTATAATGGCTAAAAGAATGACAAAAGTAATGCCAAAATTGATAGCTAGGATCAGTGTGGTTTTGTGGAGAGGAGACAAACATTGTTATTGGTGGGAGTTGATGCAGAGAAAATGTTTGACAGAGTAGACTGGGACCTCATGAGCACAGCAATGAAAGTTTTTGCTTTTCCTGGCACAATTATAAGGTTGATTAGGGGCATATATGAGAGACTGGAGGTGAAAATTAAAGTGGGTGGGGTCCTCTCCGATAACTTCTGCTTGAGTGTAGGAACCAGGCAGGGTTGTCCGCTTTCCCCTTTCTTATTTGCATTATATTTAGAACCACTGGCTAAGAAAATAAGGGACTCAGAAATTCAAGGATATAATTGGTATGGTAGTCAAGAAAAGCTGGCTCTAGTTGCAGATGATATTATTTTATACATGACAAAACTAGAAAGGGACATTACAGTGTTGTGAAACATTTTAAGACAGTTTCAAACCTTCTCGGGATACAAAATTAATGAAGCTAAAACAAAGCCAATAGCGATAAATTATGTACCCACACACAAATTGGTCCAACAATATCCATATTTATGGGGGCATGATAAAATAAAGTACTTAGGAGTATGGATTAGAACAGACTCTGTTGTGGCAGCTAAGGATATGTGGGACGAGGCTAAACAGAAGATAATGCTAAAATTGAGAAACTGGAAGTTTTGTTATATGGATATAGATACTAAGATACAAGCGATTAAAATGTTTTTAGTCCCTTTAGTCTTATACATAGGTCAGGCATATTTTCATCAACTAGAGGAAAAGCTGTGGATAGCAATTAAAAAAGTGTTGAAGGATTTTATCTGGGAAGGGAAGACAACAAGGGTCAAGTGAGATAACCTGATTCTTCTAATAGAACAAGGTGGACTAGGATTACCCAATTTGAAGGGGTAATTTAATGCAACATAGTTAAGGTTCTTATACAGAGCACAAGCTGCAAACTGTAATTCAAAGTGGAAAAGAATTATGATGATACGGGGGGGGCTCAAGAAATAAGGAGATATTGGGATTTTGGATGCAGACTCTTAAAGAGAACAACAAAAATCATACAGAGTATTGTATTCATAAAATAGCAGGGAGTATTCTAAGAAGCAAACCAGCACAAGAATGGAGAAAAGAGATTTTGCCGATATGGATGACTGTGGTCAGGGATACAGATAATAGGCAAGGGAGCTGGAATTTATTGGAGAACTGGCAAAGGAACCAAGGTATTGGGAGCAAATAACTAGAAAGGGAAAGGTAATAGAATGGGAAGAGGCCAAGAATTTATATGGACTGCAGGTTAGATTCCCTATCAATGATTGATATCAGAGTATAGGCAAAGAGAAAGAAACAGGAGGTCCTAAATGAAAGACCAGCACTGGTAGAGTTTTTAATAGAATCTAAAACAGAAGCTGCCATTAAAAAAAGGAATAATTAGTAGGGCATATAAAATATTGCATGATAATTATAAGAATCAATAAGAGGAGCTTATAAAGGATTGGGAAGAGAGACTGGATAAGCAATTCACAAAGAGACAATGGAGGGCTATATGTATATCTGCCAAATATGCAACAGAGTCTTGAAGATTTAGGATCTTTGCCTGGATGTGTTTACATAGGTATTTTTATAACCCAAGTAGACTCCAAAGATTTTTTCCTCAGGTGGATAGCAAATGTTGGGGATGTGATGGGCAAGAAAGAGGTGGCTAGGAACTTATTTTTTGGGAATGTAACGAGCTGGCTGACTTTAGGGATTCCCTGCAAACCGCTCTGTCAGAGATGACGGGTGGGTGGGTTGGAATGACTGGGGAGATGATTTTTTTGAACTATGATACAGAATCAGAATTGCCTAGACATAGTAAAGCCTTTCTGAGTCTAATTATGGTGGCTGCCAAAAACAATTACTAGAAAATGGAAATCAGTCTAGATCAACTTTACTAGAAGAAGTGAATATAGTAATAGAGATAAAACAAATGGAAATGGGATCTTTAGAAAAGAGATGGCGCAAATCATGTAAAACAAATGAGAATTATGGGAACAATGTATGCAGAGCAGGAATGAGGTTTAACAGGCAGGATTTTAATGAGTCATATAATGCTTAACTGACAATAACTGGATAGATTATATGTGATGCATAATGTTTGCAACTACAGTTGTTTCAATGGTGTGATATATACTGTTTGCAAATAAAGTGGTGTCTATCTTGTTTCTTTTTCATTTATATAAATGTAAGGTTGCCACTGTCATATGTGGTAATTTAATAAAGATGTTTACTGAAAAAAAAAAAAAAGATGTTTGTGCCCCGGTAGAAGAATGGATCAACTGTTGTAGAATGTTGGTATTAACAATGTTTAGGACTGATGGGCTTGTGCATTAGAAGTGGTGTAAGATTTCCAATTTATAGAGGGGTAGTTGAGACCCCCATGAACATTGTACTGGGTTGAACAGTGAGGTACTCTAGTACATCAAGATAGGTGGTATGGGTTTCCTGGGACATGGAGAGGGAACTACAGGTTGCAAGGATATGGTATAACACCCTGTTTATGGTGAGTTGCACATGAGTTCCAGTGGGTCATACACTTTAACTAGTCTGGCTGTTAAGCTGGTTTTAATGCAGACTAAGACTCCTCCACCTTTAGTTCCCTCCAGTGCAGTAGCTGGTGTAAAGGTGTGAAAGGCATTATAACCTTGTATTGCTCAGGTACTTTCTGTGACTTTAACCACCTCTCTGTTACTACACAGATGTCTACCTTCTCAAGGGAGTGAAAGGCTTACAGGGAGTGGAGTTTCTTGCTAAGACTTCTAGCATTGATCAGAACCACCTTCAGATATTCCTCTATAGGTTCAGTTAAGTTGGTAGGTTTATCAGTTTGGCAATGCCAAAAAAAAGTACTTTGCAGGAGTAAAAGATCATTGTCAATATTGAAAAGCCTAGAGGGGATAAATGCAGACCCTCCCTGGCAAAGCAGCATGGTCTGTCAACCATGTCCTCCCAGACCATTAAATATGGAATCCCCTAGCAAAAACACCAGAAGCCAAGACCATTTTTAAATCAATCAATCATATTCTGCTGGTAGCATGGTGTCATCCTTGGATAAGGTAGTATGGTGCTCAGTGCTATGTTCATACCTCTTGGTAATGTGGTATCATCCTTGGATAAGGTAGTATGGTGCTCCGTGCTAGGCTCATACCTCTTGGTAATGTGGTATCATCCTTGGACAAGATAGTATGGTGCTCAGTACTAGGCTCATACCTGCTGGTATCATGACATCATCCGTGGATAAGGTAGTATGGTGCTCAGTGCTAGGCTCATACCTGTTGGTAGCATGGTATCATCCTTGGATAAGGTAGTATGGTGCTCCGTGCTAGGCTCATACCTGTTGGCAGCATGGTATCATCCTTGGATAAGGTAGTATGGTGCTCAGTGCTAGGCTCATACCTGTTGGTAGCATGGTATTATCCTTGGATAAGGTAGTATGATGCTCAGTGCTATGCTCATACCTCTTGGTAATGTGGTATCATCCTTGGACAAGATAGTATGGTGCTCAGTACTAGGCTCATACCTGCTGGTATCATGACATCATCCGTGGATAAGGTAGTATGGTGCTCAGTGCTAGGCTCATACCTGTTGGTAGCATGGTATCATCCTTGGATAAGGTAGTATGGTGCTCTGTGCTAGGCTCATACCTGTTGGCAGCATGGTATCATCCTTGGATAAGGTAGTATGGTGCTCAGTGCTAGGCTCATACCTGTTGGTAGCATGGTATCATCCTTGGATAAGGTAGTATGGTGCTCAGTGCTATGCTCATACCTCTTGGTAATGTGGTATCATCCTTGGACAAGATAGTATGGTGCTCAGTACTAGGCTCATACCTGCTGGTATCATGACATCATCCGTGGATAAGGTAGTATGGTGCTCAGTGCTAGGCTCATACCTGTTGGTAGCATGGTATCATCCTTGGATAAGTCAGTGGTAGGCTCATACCTGTTGGCAGCATGGTATCATCCTTGGATAAGGTAGTATGGTGCTCAGTGCTAGGCTCATACTTGCTGGTATCATGGCATCATTCTTGGAGAATGTAGTATGGTGCTCAGTGCTAGACTCATACCTGTTGGTAGCATGGTATCATCCTTGGATAAGGTAGTATGGTGCTCAGTGCTATGCTCATACCTCTTGGTAATGCGGTATCATCCTTGGATAAGGTAGAATGGTGCTCAGTGCTAGGCTCATACCTGCTGGTATCATGACATCATCCTTGGATAAGGTAGTATGGTGCTCAGTGCTATGTTCATACCTCTTGGTAATGTGGTATCATCCTTGGATAAGGTAGTATGGTGCTCCGTGCTAGGCTCATACCTCTTGGTAATGTGGTATCATCCTTAGATAAGGTAGTATGGTGCTCAGTGCTAGGCTCATACCTGTTGGCAGCATGGTATCATCCTTGGATAAGGTAGTATGGTGCTCAGTGCTAGGCTCATACCTGCTGGTATCATGACATCATCCTTGGATAAGGTAGTATGGTGCTCAGTGCTATGTTCATACCTCTTGGTAATGTGGTATCATCCTTGGATAAGGTAGTATGGTGCTCCGTGCTAGGCTCATACCTCTTGGTAATGTGGTATCATCCTTAGATAAGGTAGTATGGTGCTCAGTGCTAGGCTCATACGTCTTGGTAATGTGGTATCATCCTTGGACAAGATAGTATGGTGCTCAGTACTAGGCTCATACCTGCTGGTATCATGACATCATCCGTGGATAAGGTAGTATGGTACTCAGTGCTAGGCTCATACCTGTTGGTAGCATGGTATCATCCTTGGATAAGGTAGTATGGTGCTCAGTGCTATGCTCATACCTCTTGGTAATGTGGTATCATCCTTGGATAAGGTAGTATGGTGCTCCGTGCTAGGCTCATACCTCTTGGTAATGTGGTATCATCCTTGGACAAGATAGTATGGTGCTCAGTACTAGGCTCATACCTGCTGGTATCATGACATCATCCGTGGATAAGGTAGTATGGTGCTCAGTGCTAGGCTCATACCTGTTGGTAGCATGGTATCATCCTTGGATAAGGTAGTATGGTGCTCCGTGCTAGGCTCATACCTGTTGGCAGCATGGTATCATCCTTGGATAAGGTAGTATGGTGCTCAGTGCTAGGCTCATACCTGTTGGTAGCATGGTATCATCCTTGGATAAGGTAGTATGGTGCTCAGTGCTATGCTCATACCTCTTGGTAATGTGGTATCATCCTTGGACAAGATAGTATGGTGCTCAGTACTAGGCTCATACCTGCTGGTATCATGACATCATCCGTGGATAAGGTAGTATGGTGCTCAGTGCTAGGCTCATACCTGTTGGTAGCATGGTATCATCCTTGGATAAGGTAGTACGGTGCTCAGTGGTAGGCTCATACCTGTTGGCAGCATGGTATCATCCTTGGATAAGGTAGTATGGTGCTCAGTGCTAGGCTCATACTTGCTGGTATCATGGCATCATTCTTGGAGAATGTAGTATGGTGCTCAGTGCTAGACTCATACCTGTTGGTAGCATGGTATCATCCTTGGATAAGGTAGTATGGTGCTCAGTGCTATGCTCATACCTCTTGGTAATGCGGTATCATCCTTGGATAAGGTAGAATGGTGCTCAGTGCTAGGCTCATACCTGCTGGTATCATGACATCATCCTTGGATAAGGTAGTATGATGCTCAGTGCTATGCTCATACCTCTTGGTAATGTGGTATCATCCTTGGACAAGATAGTATGGTGCTCAGTACTAGGCTCATACCTGCTGGTATCATGACATCATCCATGGTTAAGGTAGTATGGTGCTCAGTGCTAGGCTCATACCTGTTGGTAGCATGGTATCATCCTTGGATAAGGTAGTATGGTGCTCAGTGCTATGCTCATACCTCTTGGTAATGTGGTATCATCCTTGGATAAGGTAGTATGGTGCTCAGTGCTAGGCTCATACCTGCTGGTATCATGACATCATCCATGGATAAGGTAGTATGGTGCTCAGTGCTAGGCTCATACCTGTTGGTAGCATGACATCATCCTTGGAGAAGGTAGTATGGTGCTCACTGTTAGGCTCATACTTGTTGGTAGCATGGTATCATCCTTGGAGAAGGTAGTATGGTGCTCAGTGCTTGGCTCATACCTGTTGGTAGCATGGTATCATCCTTGGATAAGGTAGTATGGTGCTCAGTACTAGGTTAATACCTCTTAGTAATGTGGTATCATCCTAGGAGAAGGTAGTATGGTGCTCAGTGCTAGGCTCATACCTGTTGGTATCATGATATCATCCTTGGATAAGGCAGTATGGTGCTCAGTGCTAGGCTTATACCTGCCTGAGACACATCAGAAAGCTCTGTCTTGCTTCATATAGTCAAAGGAGTTATGTTTCAGGTCATTAACACTCACATGGACCATGACAAAGTCATACCGGTACCTGTGGTTCAACTACCTGAGTGCCTGTGGGACCTTATGGATCCTAGCCAAGAAAGACAGCTAACCATGAATCTCTCTTTACTCAGGCTGCTGAGGGAATCACCAATGACCAAGAAATAACCAGCAAATTTAGTTGTGCACTGGTGTGCCTTAAAGGCTTAGCAGGACAGGCACTGGATACAGTTTTACTATGTGTAGCTGGGGGTGGTCTTTTAACACAGTGTAGCAGTAGAGGCTCTGGCTACGTGTTGTGTTGTGCACCCGTGGGTGGTGTTTTAACACAGTATAGCAGTACAGGCACTGGATACAGTGTTATGTTGTGTACCTCTGGGTGGTGTTTTAACACAGTGTAGCAGTACAGGCACTGGATGCAGGGTTACTTTGTGTAGCTGTGAGTGGTGTTTTAACAGAGTGTTTATGCGATGGCTGAGGACCTTTTCTTTGTACTGTGCAGGGGGTCTTAGTGTTTTAGGAAGGTTACCTGTAAGTGCCACAGCATAAATAGTTTTATGTGTAGGGTCTTTAATCTATGCAGTAAGCACTGTGCAAATTTCACCAACAACATCTATAGGATTAGTTTTAGTACGACAGATTTTTGCCTCCAGCATTAAAGTATATTTAGATATCTATTTTATTAAGAGTAAGTGGGTTGTCAGTGTACATGAGGCAATTTCTACAATGTCTCAGAATACCCATCTCAACCAGAATGGCCAAAGAGAGAGAGAGAGAGAGAGAGTGTCGGGAAGTGCATATCCGTGGCTACTGCTCTACTAGGGAGGAGTGAGGCATGACGGAAGTTTAAATCACCAAAAAAGAGCATATATAATGTACATATTTATACCGTATTGTTTTATATTTAATTAACTGCTAACGTGAAAGTGATCTGACTGTAGTACGTATTTCAAAAGGAAATGACACTTGCTTATTCAGTTCTAAAGTCCTGTCTAAATTAAAAGGACAAAAGCATTCAGTAAATGCATTCTAGTTTGCGATTTGGATTTTACTCGGACATTTTACAGCTGGCTGTGGTCTGGTTCTGCACTGGAGTTTAATCTTTTGGTTTTGATTATTTTTAAGGGGTATGTATTGCTGATGGGCCTTTACTGTACAGTTTTGTTTCCAAACTTTCCAAGCTCAATCATGGCCATTCATTAAATATTTAGTTTCCTTGGTTAGCCAAGGGTCAGATGTTGTTTTAATTCTCTTGGTTTTCACTGCTACATGAAAATTTAGGATGCTGATGCATATGGAGTTAAAGAAGGTAACTTGCCTTATCTAGGTTGGTAATTTCTAGTACTTTCCAGATGACAGCTTTTAGGTCTGAGATAAAAGGCTGAAACTAAGGGTAATGCTGCTAAACGCCAGAAGTCTTAACCTCAAGATGCACGCACTCGAAGCTCTCCTCAGTATGGAGAACATCGATATCTGTGCAGTGACAGAAACCTGGTTCAAGGCTCCAGAGAGCACCCCAGCACTACCATCTTATACCTCATATCATGCTTTTCGGCCCCAAAACCCAGACCGAACCACAAAAGGAGGGGGAGTTTCCATATTTATCAAGGATATCCAGACCTCCAGGTTAGTGGCATTGCATGAAGTATTGGAGACCATCCATGTGCAACTAACAGTGGGCAAAACTGCTTTTCAGTTTATAGCATCCTACAGACCACCCTCTCAAAGTCAGGAATCCCACTCGGCTTTCCTGAAAACACTGGAGAACATGAAGATCTCTCCGAACACCATTATATTGGGTGACTTCAACTACCTAAACATAGACTGGGAGCACTACTCAAGCCCCAGCTCCTTAGCCCAAAGGTTCCTGGAAATTATAAACTCAAATGCTATGGAACAACTAGTCACCACTCCCACAAGAGGGGATAACATACTAGACCTGATCATTACCAACATGGGGACTCTATGCTCCATACCAGAAGTATATCCTTCATTGGTAAGATCAGACCATAAATTAATTTCACTGGATATCCACATCCCGACCCCACCCCCAGCCCAGAAAACCACAGTGAAAAACTTCTCAAAAGCGAACTTTTCACTTCTCAAAACCGAAGTGAAATCTTTCAAGGCCCCAGGGACAGTGGAAACTACGGCCCAAACTGCAGAATCCTATATAAACGCATTCTACAGACATCTCCAGGAATGCATGGATCAAGCTATCCTAAACAAAACCAAGACCCGATCATGCAAAGGCAGGCGTCCAGTCTGGTGGACCCCAGCCATAAATAAACTGCACAACAGAAGGAGGAAGATACTACATGATAGAGCAAAATCCCTAATAGGGAAGGCATCTCTGATCAGTACTAGCAAAAAATTACGATCGCTCATAAAATCCTCCAAGGCCAGCTTTGAGAGAAAAATTGCACAGGACACTAAAGACAATCATAAGGCTTTTTTCAGTTATGTTAGGAACCTGGGATGCAACTCCCAGACTTGTTCTGAGTTGATTCTAAACGACAAAAAATACACTGAACCCACAGACATCGCCAATATCCTGGCAGACAGGTTCAGTGCAAACTTCTCCCCCCCCTTCCCCCCAAAAGAGCAAGTGTCTATCCCTGCAGGGGGCTGCCTCCCAAACATCTCTGATGCTCAGGTGAAGGCTGCCCTCTCCAAAGCAAAAAACATTGCTTCCATGGGACCAGATGGCGTCCCGGGTTGTGTCCTACATGAACTCCAAGAAGAACTAATCCCTCAAATAAAACAGCTGTACAATCTCAGCCTCACTACAGGATATGTGCCCACAGAATGGCGTACAGCAACAGTGGTCCCACTCCAGAAAGGTGGAGCCTCCATGGACCCTGGAAACTATCGCCCCATAAGCCTGACTAGCTTAGTCTGCAAGGCTATGGAGAGGATCATCATGGAGCTCATAAACAAATACATCGGGGACCTACAGACACTAGATCCTACCCAATTCGGCTTCGTCAAGGGCAGATCCTGCCTTTTGAACCTGGTTGACTTCTTTGAAACAGTCACCAAAGCCATAGATGAAGGGAAGATAGTCCACACAGCCTATCAAGACCTAGCAAAGGCATTTGACACAATACCCCATGTGGGCATCATAGATAAGCTATCCATCTTAAATATAAACCCTTATGTCACAAGATGGGTCGCAAACTGGCTCAAAGACAGAACCCACAGAGTGAGAGTAGCTGGAGCCATGTCAGACTCGAAACCAGTCACAAGTGGTGTCCCACAAGGTTCTGTCCTGGGACCACTCTTGTTCGGTATATACTTTTCCGAGGTACAGGCCAACGTGGGAGGACTATGGCTCACCAAGTTCGCAGATGACTGCAAACTGGGTGCCATAATCGACTCTCCAGCTGACACAAACATCCTTCAAAAAGGTCTCACAGAGACGGATAACTGGTGCCAGAGCCATGGTCTAAAGCTAAATGCCAAAAAGTGTATAGTCATACCCTTTGGCAAAAACAATATGCCCGCAAACTACCACATAGGCGGTAAACCATTAAGTACAGAGAAAGTAATTAGGGATCTGGGGACCCAAGTTGTTAGCAATCTCTCCTTTGACAACCACATTGCCAAAGTGGTTAGAAAGACCTTCTACATGGCCCACCTCATCATGAAAGGATTCACATCTAGATCAAGAGAGGTAATCGTGCCCCTTTATTCATCCCTCATCAGGCCCATCATAGACTACAATGCCCCTTTTGGGATGTATCTTACCCGACACCTGCAGCAATTAGAAAGACCCCAAAAGTACCTCACCAAGAGGATTAAGGGTCTCAAACAGATGCCATATGCTGCTCGGTTAAAAAAACTCCAGCTCTACTCAGTTGTATACCGCCTACTTCGAGGTGATCTATGCCTGACATATAAAGCTATGTCCAATCCAGAATTAATGGACATGCTCCACCTCAGTAAATCTAAATCCCTTAGAGCCACACGCTCGAGGGACTTGAACCTCAGCACAGAAATAAATAGGACTTGCTGGAGGGACAGATTCATAACCCAGAGGCTCCTTTCGCTCTGAAATAGAATTCCAATTCATGTTAGGCAGAGCACCTCATTGAATCTCTTCAAGAAGAATATTGATGAGTGGATGGGGGATCGTAGGTTTGTTCTGGGGATTACTTCCGTGTCACTATTAGACAGAGGCACAGTAAACTAAACCGTAAAAAGGGCACAGTATACTCAAATCAAGGGGTGGCGTAAGCCAAACAAAATCGGGCTAGGCTTATAATTGCCCCAGGGCAGATAGCCTAGTATGAACCTATGAACCTAAAATACTACGCTACTTCGCAAGATAGATTAAAGCCAGCTAAATAGGCACATGCACAGACCCCAAGATTAGCAACGACTTTACAATAGTACCTGACTTAGAAGATTTAACACAGGAGAAGCATAAATGCAGTGAAGTATAAATTTACATAGTCAGGAAAGAGAAAGATGGAGCAAATCCATCACATTAATGTACTGAAACAATGGAAGGAACTAGAACATTTTGCACATAGTATACAGGACAGACTGGGGATTCTTTACTTGAAGTAAAAGTAAGGAATCCTTTATGAAGAGCATTCAGGCAGTAAGCAAGGGAATTCCTCTGCTTAAGCAGTACTTTTAACTAAGTCTTCACAAAGATACACACACACACACACACACACACACACACACACACACACACACACACACACACACACACACACACACACACATGGGTGCGTGTATTCATTCATGCTGACATAAACTGACATATACACACAATAACTACATATATAAATATATATAGATGGAGAGTTTAACATATGTAGATGGCTATATATATATATATATATATAGAGACAGATATATATATATATATATATATATATATATATATATATATATATATATATATAGATATATATATATATATATATATATATATATATATATATATATATATATATATATATATATATATATATATATATATATATATAAACAAATAACATTCCCACTGGAGAAAAACCTCAGACACACTAAATTAGCACTTTTGTTCCTTTTAATTTTAGAACTTTCTCAGAAAAAAACTTTTGACAAGCATATACTATTTAATATAGTACAAGGTTAACATCACATGATCCTAGCGACCAATCAAATTCTTATCACATCAATATTTATATTAATCATATTTACACAATCTAAAAAGTTAACAATTGATCATTAAATGTATAAATTATTTACATACTTACCTAAAACTATTCTATAAAGAACTAATTTTA
>NC_056736.1:591829133-591844133 GCF_019279795.1 Protopterus annectens | reverse complement strand
TGAGTAAGGGGTAAGTAGTTTGTTCAATGCGGGAGTTTTAGCTGGATGGTTGATGATTTTAAAAGCCTCAGTGAGTTGGTTGAGTTTGAGAATATTAGGCAGTTCTAGCCAATCTAGTGACCTTAGGTTTAGGCAGTGATGTGTGCGATAGGGCATTCCCGTTATGAATCTGGCAATGTGATTGTAGGTAGTAGAAAGTTTATTGAGATCTCTCTTATGGAGGAAGGAGAATATCGGGGAGGCATAAAGGAGTGTGGAGAGGAGGTGGGTACGGGCAATTGTTAGTTTGGTATACGGGGTTAAGAAGGTCTTTATTCTATACATCGATCCAAGTTTTTTGTTGACCGACTTAATGGTTAGATTTACATGCATATCAAATTTGAGTTTGTGGTCTATAGTAACCCCTAATAGCTTGGTGTGGGAGACGGGGTAGATTATGGTACCATTATTGGAGGACACGTGGAAGGTTGGATTGTTGGTGTCAGGGGGATCTATACCTTGGGCGGTAGTTGGAGTGGGGAAAAATAAAAGTAATTTGGTTTTGGTTGGGTTGAGTAGGAGTTTAAGTTCCATGAACCATTTTTCGACTGCGGAAAAGCAGTTTTGGGTTGTGACTTGGAGATTGGCAAGAGAGATGTCAGAGCAGATAAGGGTGGAATCATCTGCATATTGAATGCAGGAGGATTTAGGAATGATAGAGTGTAGACCGTTTATAAAGATGGAAAAGAGAAGGGGACCAAGGATAGATCCTTGGGGAATGCCAATATTGGTGGGGAGTAGGTCTGATAGCTTATTTTGCCACTGAACGGCCTGTTTTCTGCAAGAGAGGTAGGCGTTAAACCAACTTATTGTTGGTTTACTAAGATGAAAGGTTTCCAGTATGTGGAGCAATTGTTGGTGGTTGACCATATTGAAGGCTTTCGATAGATCTAGAAAGAGCGCAGAGGAGATAAGTTTGTTGTTGCGGTTGTGGTTGACTGAGTCAACAAAGGAGAGGAGAGCAGTGGTTGTGCTGTGATGGGGGCGGAAGCCGTGTTGGGTGTTGGATAGAAGTTCTAAAATATATCCCAGGAAAATAAAAAGCTTGAAATTGGAGGATCACTGCATCCAGTGGAAGCTAGCCCAGCGCTGGTAGTTTCTACTCTCACCCACCCATGATGGAATTAATTTTCCTTTACTGTCACTGTACTCATTTGTGAGGGCTGCCCTTCAGATAAGATGTTAAAACAAAGTCACATCTTTCTGAGATGGCGGTAGGTCAGATGAATGCAAAGGATCCCATGGTACTTATCAAAAAGAAAAAGGGATGTTCCCCAATACCATGGCCAGATTTTCCCTAGTCACTACAAATGCCACTTTGGATTTCTGCTGAAAGGAAGCTACTGGCCTACTAGGACTAAAGTGGTGAACAAAGGATAGATACATACATAAATAAATAAATGCGGACAAAACCAGTTGGATCAAAAACATAACTTGTAGCACAAGATAGCAATAATTTAATTTGGGAGGTGACGGGTGCTCCTGTAACCCTACATCCTTTTATATAAATGTACGAATTTCGTATGGGGGATATATGTACATTCTCCCAAATATGCAACAAATTCTAGAAGATTTAGGATCTTTACTTGGAAGTGTTTACATATATATTTTTATACGATAAGTACACTCCAAAGAATTTTTCCTCAGGTAGACAGTGAATGTTGGAGGTGTGATAAAGAAAGAGGTACCTGGGAGCATATTTTTGGGAGTATAATGATTTGGGAGACTTAAAAATTCCCTGCAGACTATTCTGTCAGAAATACTGGGTGAGCAAATAGCTGTAAGTAGGGAAATGATTTTTATGTGCTATGATACAGAATCAGAATCGCCTAGACACAGCAAGGCTGAGTTTAACTGTGGTGGCTGCCAAAAAAGCAATTACTAGAAAATGGAAATCAAAGTCTAAACCAACTTTACTAGAAGTAGTGAATATAGTAACAGAGATAAAAGAACTGGAAATGGAATTTTTAAGTCAAAGTAAACTTTACTGTCATTCAGACCCACACAGTGCGAGTTAAACAAAATTATGTTGCTTTGGTTCCAAGTGCTTATATTATATACAAATACAGAGAATAACAAGGACATATAACAGCACAGTAACATATACATACACTAAACAAGGACATATAACAGTACAGTAACATATACATACACTAAAGAAGGACATATAACAGTACAGTAACATATACATACACTAAACAAGGACATATAACAGTACAGCAACATATAAATACACTAAACAAGGATATATAACAGTACAGTAACATATACATACACTAAACAAGGACATATAACAGTACAGTAACATATACATACACTAAACAAGGACATATAACAGTACAGTAACATATACATACACTAAACAAGGACATATAACAGTACAGTAACATATACATACACTAAAGGACATATAACAGTACAGTAACATATACATACACTAAAGGACATATAACAGTACAGTAACATATACATACACTAAACAAGGACATATAACAGTACAGTAACATATACATATACTAAACAAGGACATATAACAGCACAGTAACATATACATATACTAAACAAGGACATATAACAGTACAGTAACATATACATACACTAAACAAGGACATATAACAGTACAGTAACATATACATGTACTAATCAAGGACATATAACAGTACAGTAACATATACATATACTAAACAAGGACATATAACAGCACAGTAACATATACATATACTAAACAAGGACATATAACAGCACAGTAACATATACATACATACACTAAACAAGGACATATAACAGTACAGTAACATATACATGTACTAAACAAGGACATATAACAGTACAGTAACATATACATATACTAAACAAGGACATATAACAGCACAGTAACATATACATATACTAAACAAGGACATATAACAGTACAGTAACATATACATGTACTAAACAAGACTGACAAATCTGAGATACGTCTATAACACTGGTACTAGTGCATATATCACATACAACTACAGAGAGTAACAAGGACATATAACAGTACAGTAACATATACATACACTAAACAAGGACATATAACAGTACAGTAACATATACATACACTAAACAAGGACATATAACAGCACAGTAACATATACATATACTAAACAGGACTGACAAATCTGAGATATGTCTATAACACTGGCAGCAGACTTCATCAAATATTGCACATGTGGAAAAGCAATTATTGCACATATCATTATACAGAATATACTAAATAGCACAAGCATATTGTACAGAATGTTCAGTCACTCCTGATTGTACTTTTAAAGTAGCTTGATGCAGGTGCTGCACAAGAAGATGGCTCTGCTACTGATTGTTCTGGTCACCAGCTATGATGTGGGAGAGTTCAACTGTCCGATAGATGTGGGAAGAAGCTCCTACTAAACCTGGAGTACTTGCAGCACATACAACAGTATCGTCTTCATGAAGATAAGCAGGAGAACAGTCCATATGCAGGGTATGTGTGGTCTCTAATTACTTTTCTGGCTCTGCCACTACATCATGCTTCAGATAGAGCCCGCAGAGCTGGAAGTGGGGATCCAATCATCTTCTCTGTTATCTTCACCACCTTCTGTAGGGCCTTTCGGTCTAAGGCTTTACTGTTCCCGAACCAGACTGTGACATTTCTAGTCAAGGTGCTTTCAATGATGCCCCTATAGAAGGTTTTGAGGACAGAGGAAGGGAGACTAGCTTTCCTCAGCTTCCACAAGAAGTGCAAGCATTGATATGCTTTCTTCACGATGTGGTTAGTATTTGTTTTGCACACTAAGTCCTCAGAAATGTACACACCCAAAAATTTGGTGCTACTAATGTGAGTCCTGATTCTTTCTGAAGTCCATTACTAACTCCTTGCTTTTATTCACGTTTAGGGCTATTAATAATAAATAATAAGGGTTATTAATACTGCACCAGTTAATGAGGCGGTCCACCTCATCTCTGTAGGTAGTGTCATCTCCACTCCTGTTAAGGGCCAGGTTATTAATACTGCACCAGTTAATGAGGCGGTCCACCTCATCTCTGTAGGTAGTGTCATCTCCACTCCTGTTTAGGGCCGGGTTATTAATACTGCACCAGTTAATGAGGCGGTCCACCTCATCTCTGTAGGTAGTGTCATCTCCACTCCTGTTTAGGGCCGGGTTATTAATACTGCACCAGTTAATGAGGCAGTTTACCTCATCTCTGTAGGTAGTGTCATCTCCACTCCTGTTTAGGGCCAGGTTATTAATACTGCACCAGTTAATGAGGCGGTCCACCTCATCTCTGTAGGTAGTGTCATCTCCACTCCTGTTTAGGGCCGGGTTATTAATACTGCACCAGTTAATGAGGTGGTCCACCTCATCTCTGTAGGTAGTGTCATCTCCACTCCTGTTAAGACCAACTACAGTGGTGTCATCTGTGAACTTGATCTTGTTTGACTTGTGTCTGGCGATGCAATCTTGAGTTAGTATGGCAAACAGCAGAGGGCTCAGGACACATCCCTGAGGGGCTCCCATGCTTAATGTTAGGCTCCTTGAGGTGTTGTTACCCACGCATATTTTTGGGGTCTATCAATGAGCGAGTCCAGGATCCAGTTGCATAAGTGGGTGTTGATGTCTAGCTGAACAAGCTTCTCAATCAGGTGTTGAGGGAAGATGGTATTAAAAGTGGAGCTAAAATCAATGAACAGCATCCTTACATAACAGTTTTTGTTGTCAACGATTCATGAAGAGCAAATGAGATGGCATCTGTTGTAGAGTGGTTGGCCCTGTTGGTCCTTGATCAACCGCTCGAAGCATTTCATCACCGTCGAGGTTAGAGCAACTGGATGGTAGTCATTTAAGCTGGTTGTCTATGATTTTTTTGGTAGAGGTGTTACAGTAGTATTCTTGAAGCACCTTAGTACTTGGGTCTGGCTCAGAGATATGCTGAAAATGTCCACAAGTACTGTTGACAGTTGAGCAGAGCAGCCTCTGAGCACTCTCCCTCGACTGTTGTCAGGGCCAGCTGCTTTTCTGGGATTTACTCTGCTTAGGGTATTTCGGACTGCCACTAGGGTAAAGCAGAGGACTTCCTCATTTTGTTTGATGGGGAGTTTAGTTGCCACTGTGTTGTCCCCTCATTGAACCTACTGAAACTGCAGTTAAGTTCATTCAGGAATTCGATGTTGTCATATTTTGAAGAAACAGGCCTGTAGTCTGTTATAGCTAATATCCCTTGTCACAGACATCTGGTGTCTCTGGTGTCACTGAAGTTACCATTTATTCTCTGGCCATACTCATGTTTTGCCTCCTTTATCCCCCTGTTGAGATTACCTCTGGCAACCCTGAGCACATCTGTGTTATTTGCTTTGTATGCAGCATTCCTTGCTTTCAGGAGCTCATTTACCCTGCTTGTCAGGCATGGTTTCTGGTTTGCCTGTGTGCTGATGCTTTTAGTGTTTATGACATCATCCACACATTTTGTGATGTAGGCCACCACAGACTCCATGTACTCCTCAAGGTCTACTTGATGGTTTACTGTAGCCACCTCCTTCAACACAGCCCAGTTTGTGCTTTCAAAGCAGTCCTGTAGTGCTGAGACTGCACCCTCCGATCAAACCTTAACTAGTTCTTCGATAGCTTGCTTCTATTTAGCAGTAGTTTGTATGTGGGGACTAGCATAATGGTCAGGTGATCTAACTACCTAGGTGTAGATGGGGCATTGCCTTGAAGGCTTGCGTAATGTTGGTGATGACCATTTCCAATATGTTCTCCCCCCCATTGTGAATTCTACATGCTGGTAGAATCTGAGTAGTACCAATTTCAGGTTGGCTTTGTTGAAGTCACCTGCTAATGTGTAAGCAAATTCCGGATTCCTGTCCTGGGTATCATTTATGAACTGGTAAAGTGTAGCCAGTACCTCTCTGGTATTGGCATAGCTGCGGTGTTACAGCGGTAGTGTTGCCTCACAGCAAGAGGTTCTCCTGTTCGATTCTTGGCTGGAGTGCTGTCTTTGTGGAGTCTGCATGTCCTCCCCGCGGTCGAGTGGCCTCCAAATGACATGCGTGAATGGGTGTACCTTCGTTGAAGGTTGGGTGTCGGGCTGGCAACTCGGCACCATAAAAATTGACTGCCAATCATTAGCGGACCAGAGTTCCGCTGTGGCGATCCCTAAGCAGGAAAAGCTGAAAAAGACAAAAACAGCTGTAATGCTCACACCACTAAACTCCCTTGGCAGGTAGAAGGGTCTGCATTTTAGTGATATAAACTCAATGTTCTCTGAGCAGTAGGTCTTAACTAGTTCACAGTTGTTGCATCAGTTGTTTACATAAATGCAGATGCCCCCTTCTTTGGCTTTGCCACTGAGAGCCTGGTCCCTGTCAGCTTGAAATAATGTTATCCCTTCCACATGGACTGCACTGTCATTAATATTAGTGTTCAACCATGTCTCAGTGAATACAAGCAAACAACAGTTTCTCACCCTACTCTGTGTGAAAAGTTCCAGCCTTAAGTGCTCCATCTTGTAATCCAGAGACTGAACATTTGCTACTAGCATGGATGGAAGTGCACATCTGTGGGGTTTGGCCTTAAGTCTTGCAGTTATACCAGCCCTAAAATCACATTTCCTTGTTCTGTCAGAACTCCCTCTGTTAATATGAATCCTCTGAGTGACGGGGGACATGTTTCCTCCACCAAAGCACTTATGGCCATGTTGTAATATGATTCCCAGTTTGTTTAGTTCTTGGAGTGTGTTAAGCCTTACAGACCTCACTAACAGCGACTTATCAAACACACAGCACAGCATATTAAAGGGGCACTGGCTCATTTCTTAAACTGCATTTCTGCCTCGGACCGAAGCTGAAACACTGTCAGTCACTTGGGAAATCACCTCCCATTTTTGTGACATCACTCAGACGTATTCACAATCCCACCCACGATACTGAGTTACTTAGAAATGCCTGCAAACCTGTATTCCAGTCCTGTTTTGCTTCCCTGTGAAATAATACACTGAATACTTTGGTTCCCATGGCTTAAAAAGTCTATGATGAACATAGTGTGACCTGTTTATGTATACGTAGGCTAATAAGTAGTTGAAGTAAGTCTATACACGAATTCCGTATCACTAACTTATATTTAGTTTAGTACCAGAAGATCTGCAGTCCAGTGTCTAAAGACAAATTCTTAAAAATAAAAAAATCAATGTATAGCACGTCGTACGATTTGTAAAAACTTGTGGATTTGAATTTTTTAATGGTTGACCCGACCGTATGTTTAATTTTGATCGCGTGCATGCATCCTTTTGGTGCGTAGGTCGGCAAGTTTACATTTTCAAGAAATGGTAATGGTCGGTTTGCTAAGAATGAATGAAATATCGCCTTATTTCCTTTGTAGTAATTGAATAAATTTACATTATCATACTTAACTGCTCATCTTTAATCTACGTGCGTCTTACGAGTCAAACTGGTGAAAAGCAAGCATACTGGTTTATTTTGGTGTGATAAAACGTTTTGTTAATTAAAGATGAGTGATTGTGATGATGAAATGATTATGTGCAATGCTTCTTGTCAAATATGGTTTATGCTGTTAGCATTAATTGTTGAGGTTATGCTCAGTGTTTTGGTTTTGAGACACTTTTTATGGCCACCAGTAGGCAGAGAGATGTGCTAGCTGCTCCAGATCAATTTTACCGTCTTATGCTGATGCTGTCTGCCGGAACCCTTGTGTGTTAGTTTTGTTCCTATATGTATGGCACAAATTGTATACTCTCATCATTTGCACATTGCTGTATTCATGGAGCTTTGTTTTGTTCCGTCTGATGCTTACAATGCAGCTAGAGATAATTATTTTCCTTTTTAATGTATTTTATTGTGTCTCTTTAGAGAGAGTGGTTCAGTTTAACCAGTCTGTTCATTCTTTTTGTGCATATTCGTGTGTTCACAATCATGCAGTAGACACTGTGCACCACACAAAGGAAGAATTTAACATTTTTATAGTAGAGTCCAGTATTTATGTATGGCTGTGTCTTGCATCTAATTCTTCTACACACAAGTTATGAATAGTGAGATCCTGCCTTATGACTTTGTTTTCTTAGTGGAGAGTGCAGAAATCTGACGCTTTAGTAAAAATTTACTGACAGGTGGCAGTCAACCTCAAAAAACGTTGATATTTTCATTTTTTGCACGCCAGCAGTCTACAGACCCACATCATCTTGTTAACTGATGTCCACAGTATTAATGTCTTGTGATGACTTATGCATGTGAAAATGTTGCTGTTTACTACAAACCTAAAGTAAGTAATTTCATTAGATACTTTATTCAGACAAGTTCCTTCCAGTGCATTATTTTCTTTTTTGGGGCTCTTAAGGCTTTGCAACATAGGTATGAGTCATTGTGAAGCTTTGTTGTTTTAGACAGTTTTTTCATTGCCCTAAGCTGTCTGTTTTATTTTATTTGTGTATTTTATTTGTTTAGACTCTCAAGTTGATGGGCAAACCCTAGGGAGGTAGTAGCTGTACCTGTCAATTGTTTCGGGTGAAGTGCTTCATGTTGTTTGTTACCTGCGCTCACCCCATTATTAAAGTTTTGGTGATAATCAGATCTGTCTTTGTAGGCATGTTTGCCAAGTACTGATTACAGTTTTGCATTGGTATCCTGTTGTACACTTATTGGCATACAGATTGTAGTACAGTTATCATGCATTCCTTGTTTTGTTAAATATTAATAGTTGGGCCATTTTGCAAGGAAACAGACATTTTTTATGTATTTTTGTGCATCTGGTTATCTGTATTTTTTCTGTTTAAAATTTGCATTTTTGTCCTTGCACATGTGTGTAATACCGAGAGAGGAAAATGGACCATGCAGTTTGTTTGCAGGTTTTCCTTAAAGGAAATTTTACAGATGGTATTGCTGATATGTTTGCTATAAAGCCATTGTTTTTCCTCTTGAAACTTGTGCATTTTTATTTCCTTGATATGTACGGTTTGTGTAGTAGTTACAGTAGTTGTGTATAATTGTTCTTCACTGTGCATGCCAACTGTTGTTGCATTTGCAAAATAACTCGTACCAAAAATGTATTAAAGTGTTACTACAGTAGCAAGTTAGTAAAGAATGAGTGATCCTCAGTCTAGTCTGTAACTGTGTATCAGCTGCATCTTCAGGGTATGCTGTGCTAAGCAGTCTTTTTGTTATTTTTTATATTTGTTAACTGGGTAGAGCTGTAATCTATGTGGACCTTTTTCAGACTCTTTATGGGAGAACTGTTGGGCTAAGTGACTTGCATGAGTGGTGGAATTGTCTGCCTGGAGGCATGGTTAGGGCAGGATTTGCTACTGCGCATCCTGCAAGGTACGTCTCTAATATTATACCGGCAAATGGAGGCTGAGGAGGAATCAGTCATGGACCACTGGAAGTAGATTAACCACTTGTAGCCTTAGGCTGTCAGTAGTAACCACATTTTTGTGTAATGCAGCTAAATCATTTTTTTTTTCCATTGTGCACATTATGGAAATTTTTTGGTAGTATAACTGTACATTTTGTTTTCTGTTTTTGACCTGCCGTCTGCTTATCATTGGACCTATCACTAGAGTGTGGATCAAACAGGAAGGAGATCATTTATTTAGCCATCATGGTTAGTTTGACTTCACTTATTTTGGCTCATCCACTTACCTACTCGTGCTTGGCTAAGCATGGGAAGGGGCTATGTAATGGGCTCTCTATGCTGGTTATCACTCACTCCCACACACGTGACATTGCCAGCAAGCTGCCTCACCCCCAACCCTGAGAGAAGAGAAGTGATTTCCCTGGCCTCCACCAGGGAAATCTCACTCCCTCTTCCCTATCCTTGCCAAGTGGCTGCAACCCCTCTAGGAGAAGCAGGCAGGCCACAACCCATTGCTTCTCTCTTTACTTATGTAGCTGCATCTGTGCCTGCACCACTGATGGCATCCTTGTTGCCTGGACCACAGCCAAGTCAGGGTTTCATCCACTATGCTATTGAGTCAAGCTGGTATAACTGCTTTTGTTGTAGAAATCTAAGTGTTATATGTTATTAATGTATGTTTAGGGATGGAGTAGTAGCTTGAGGTTGATAGAGGGCATAGAGAGTGTTTTGAGTGTCAGGCAGGTCTCTTTGTTGAATGAGTGTGCATAGGCATGTGAGTACACATTCTGTGTTTATGTATATTTATACATTTTGTTTAAAATATTTTGATTGAGAAAGAGGACTTGTAAATGGGCCTTATGCCATGCCATGGTCTATATTCTAAAGCAACTAAAACAGAGTGGATCAAGTTAGTTTTAAAATTTAAATAAGTTAATATACATGGAGCATATTAGTACAACATTAGTATAAACAGAGTATAGTTTTTAAGTAACATGGTAAGCTGATAGTGCCTCATATCAGTGTATAAGCATGAAAAGCTGAATAGGTAGAAACTGGAGAAGAGTATTAGACTTTTCACTTTATCTTCATTTCTCTTTTTTTAATTTTTCCAAGTCTTTTGGGTTTCTGGTATCATGACTGGAATGGACCCGTTCCTAAGTCAAAGTACGATTAAAGTTCATGAAATTTACTATTGTTTCAGTCTTTGATGTCAACAATAATGATCTTTGCAGCACCTGCAATGTGCCCAGTAATAACTCCTCCTGCAATTCGTACAGGGTTACATGTATTGGTAACATGTCTAATATGATTGTAATTTCTTTTTTAAAAGACCTGTTGCTCCTACTACTGTTGGAACTGTCTGGGTATTTTTCTTCCACATTGCTGTTGTTTCTGCCTGCAGATCCTGATATTTAATGACTTTGTGTCTCTAACTGTTGGTAATAGGTGATCCCATGTGATGTAAACTTCATCATTTTCTGTTATGCTTTGTGGCTCATCTTTCCAGTGTTTTTCAGCCACTTCAATACCATAAAGGTTGCACAGTCCCCAGTGCAGCAGTCTTGCCACATTAACCTTACAGTATTCAGTCCTCTGCCATTAGTATGTCACAGCCAGCAATGAGGCGTGCAACTGTTTCCAATTCGGATTTACAAAACTTACATTTATCTGTTTCTCCCACATGTTCAATGGACTTTGTAAACCAACTTGTACGTATCCCACTATATTGGGCCCAATGTTAACCTTTCATCTCTTGGTTTGAATTCGCCTCTCTGTAACCATTCCTGCATTCATTCCTGATCAACATGAGGTTCTTCCAGAAGTTTTCTATACTTGCAACTATATTTAAGCATTTTCCACATTTCCTGCCTTCTCATCTAGTCCTTCACCTTATATTCTTTCTTTTGATTTTTAACACATTAAGTTGCTGCCTGATTTTTATCTACTTCTGGTTTGATTTCCATTCCTGCTTGATGCCGATATGTTTCTACTAGAGTAAGCAGAGAAGGTCCCTTAGATTTATTCTCCTCATGTTTCAAAAATGTTCACTGCATTTGGTTCTTGTGAGGTCAATAGATATGTGTGGAGTCCCAAGATTGTAGATCTATCCATGTAAGCAGTTTTCAAGGAGGCCCATGTCTCCTCCTGAATTGGGAAAATATAATCTTGGTATGCACTGATTTTTATAAATGATGCGGTGATCATGAAGCATCCTTCTTGTTTCTAGCTAATCGTTCTAACATGTTTTAGGGCCAGTCAGTCACTCCAAAACTGTAAGTTAGGACAGGAAGGGGAAATTGGTTTACAGCTTTGATTTTGTTCCTAAATGTCAACGCTGTTTTCAACATTAATTTAACTCTTCTAAAGTATTCCTTATTAAGTTTTGTTCACATTTGTTCATGTTATATTGTTGATCCTTCATCAGTTCCCAAATATTTTTACTCTCTCTCTTCCTCAAGTTCTTTTATATCACATTCTTGTCCCAAACTGATGTTTTCTTGATACTGCAGTTTTCCTGCTTTTAAAGGTTGCTTTTGGACATTTATCAAGACCAAATGACATTCTTATATCATCTGAAAAAGTTTTGATAACTTCAGTTGTGCTTTCAGTTCATTATCTGATGAGCTATACAGTTTTGTAAATCACTGACAAAAAGAAGATGAAAAGTCTTTACACTTTGTTGTTTTCTAGGAGCCAAATTATAGCCATGGCCTAAGCTGTTAAGTAGACAGCTTAATGGGTTAAGGGCAAGACAGAATAACAGCGGTGACAGAGAGTCACCCTGGAATGTTCCCCTTTGAGTTTTTATCCCAGGAATAATAATTTGTCCTTTATCATGGCGTAATTACAAAGTGTTTTGCCACTATTTCGTGGTCACTGTAATGTAGTCGATCAGTGTAGGGCGTATCTTATACATTTTTATGCTCACAAAGCCAGTGTGCTGAACAGTCACAGCCCTTAAGGCTAAACAACACACCTGATTCACTTGTAATAGGTGACTCTATCGTCAGGCACACTGACGTCCTGCTCACCAGGCTGAACAAGGAGAAAGTCACAGTGAGCTGCCTGTCGGGCGCTATGATCCGCCACATAACACAAGCACTCAGGGCACTCCAAGGCAAGTACAAATATGACTCAGTCATTGTCCATGCTGGTGTGAATGACCTGAGACATACCTCCCTGGACTACATGAAAAGAGACATAGAGGAGCTCTCTGAGCATGTGGCCCAGGCCGGTATGACCCTGACCTTGAGTAGCATCTTACCCTCACCAAGAATGATGCCACAATATGAAGACAAGATGATCAATTTCAACAATTGGCTTAAGTATTGGTGTCATTCAAAGGGGATCCAATGCCTGTCAGCCTGGGATGACATGCTCAACAGGCCACGATGCTTCGCTAGGGACGGCTTGCACCTGCCACCTCTGGGCTTTCGGATATTGGCAAAGGCTCTTGCTAACCCCATAATGCCTTTTTTAGGCAATGCTCAAAAGACAAACCCACCTCCATAGGTATCACAAGGGATAAGAAACTAAGAGTAATGCTACTCAACGCCAGAAGTCTAAACCTCAAGGTGCATGCACTCGAAATTCTCCTTAGCATGGAGAACAGTGATATCTGTGCAGTAACAGAAACCTGGTTCAAGGCTCCCGAGAGCACCCCAGCACTACCAGGTTATACCTCATACCATGCTTTTCGGCCCCAAAACTTGGACCGAACCAGAAGGGGGGGGGGTATCAATATTCATCAAAGATACCCACACCTCCAGGTTGGTGGCACAGCACGAAGCATCAGAGACTATCCATGTGCAACTAACAGTGGATAAAACTGCCTTCCAATTTATAGCCTGCTACAGACCACCCTCCCAAACCCAGGAACCCCACTCGGCCTTCCTGAGGACACTGGAAAATATGAAGGTCTCTCCAAACACCATTATACTGGGCGACTTCAACTACCCAAACATACACTGGGAGCATTACTCTAGCTCCAACACCCTAGCTCAAAGGTTCCTAGAATTTATAAACTCAAATGCTATGGAGCAACTTGTTACCACTCCCACAAGAGGGGAAAACATACTGGACCTGATCATCACCAACATGGGGACTCTGTGCTCCAGACCAGAACTGTATCCCTCACTGGTAAGATCAGACCATAAACTAATCTCACTGGATATTCACATCTCGACCCCCACCCCCTGCCAAGAAAACCACAGTGAAAAACTTCTCTAAAGCAAATTTCACACTCCTCAAAACCGAGGTGGAATCCTTCAAAGCCCCCGGGCCTGTGGAAAATACGGCCCAGACCGCAGAATCCTTTATAAACGCATTCTATGAGCACCTTCAGGAATGCATGGATCATGCAATCCCAAATAAAACCAAGACCCAATCCTCCAAAGGCAGACGTCCTGTCTGGTGGACCCCAGCCATAAACAAACTATACAATAGAAGGAGGAAGCTACTACATGATAGAGCAAAATCCCAAAAAGGGAAGGCATCTGTGATCAGTGTTAGCAAAAAACTACGGGCACTCATAAAATCGTCTAAGGCAAGCTTCGAGAGAAAAATTGCACAGGACACTAAGGATAATCACAAGGCTTCTTTAGTTATGTTAGGAACATGGGTGGGAATTCCCAGATATGCTCAGAATTAGTCCAAAATGACAAAAAATACACCGAACCCACAGACATTGCCAACATCATAGCTGACAGGTTCAGCGCAAACTTCTCCCCCCCCCTCCCCACCAAAAGGCAAATATCTATCCCAGCAGAGTGCTGCCCCCTTGATATCTCAGATGCTCAGGTAAGAGCCGCCCTCTCCAAAGCAAAAAACACAGCATCAATGGGACCAGACGGTGTCCCGGGCTGCATCCTACATGAACTCCAAGAAGAGCTAAACCCAAACATAAAACTACTGTTCAATCTCAGCCTTACCACAGGATATGTACCCAAAGAGTGGCGTACAGCAACAGTGGTTCCTCTCCACAAAGGTGGTGCCTCAACGGATCCTGGAAACTATCGCCCCATAAGCCTGACTAGCTTGTTCTGCAAAGCTATGGAAAGGATCATCATGGACCTCATAAAAAAAGATATTGGGGACCTACAGACACT
Organism: Protopterus annectens; assembly: GCF_019279795.1. Taxonomy (NCBI): domain Eukaryota; kingdom Metazoa; phylum Chordata; order Ceratodontiformes; family Protopteridae; genus Protopterus; species Protopterus annectens. Next base: position 591,829,621 of record NC_056736.1, on the reverse strand, counting down.
GGATCCTACCCAGTTTGGCTTTGTTAAGGGCAGATCCTGCCTCTTAAACCTGGTCGATTTCTTTGAAACAGTCACCGAAGCTATTGACGGGGGGAAGGTGGTCCACACAGCCTACCTAGACCTCGCAAAAGCCTTCAATACAATACCCCACTCGGGCATTATAGATAAGCTCACCAGCTTAAATATAAACCCCTATGTCACTAGATGGGTTGCAAACTGGCTCAAGGACAGAACCCACATGGTTAGAATTGCTGGAGCCATGTCAGACTCCAAACCAGTTACAAGTGGCATCCCACAAGGCTCAGTCCTGGGACCTCTCCAGTTTGGTATATATTTCTCGGAGGTACAGGCCAACATGGAAGGACTGTAGCTGACCAAGTTCGCAGATGACTGCAAACTTGGCGCTATAATCGACTCTCCAGCCGACACAAGCATCCTCCAAAAGGGCCTCATATAAACAGACAACTGGTGCCAGAGCCATGGCCTCA
>NC_056736.1:591673259-591828633 GCF_019279795.1 Protopterus annectens | reverse complement strand
TTCTACTGCTGTCATGGCTTAGTGGTTTAGTACCTTGACTCTAGTGCATGGTATCCTGGGTTTGAATCTGACCACTGATTTTTAATTTTCATGACTGTCTAGAAATGAGTTGAGGACCTGTCAATCAAACATGCCAAAACCACTTTTAAGCACTTAAAACCAGGTCTGCGTTTGCTGAGCTCACGCATGCACACTGGCGGTGAGCTCCGCTAACACACACGCACACCCGCGCTATTTTCTTTGAAAGAAAAGAAAACGGGGTGACAGGAAAGTGGTGAAAAGGGGTCACAAAGAGGGTAAGACAGTAGGGAAACAAGCGTGGGATTTGCAGGAGGGATGTAGGTAAGGCCCATAGATGCCCATGTCTTTAGCAGCAACAGCTGTGCATTTGTATGTAATTTGGTGTGACATTTGAAACCTTCCACCCCTGAGAGAGGTGTCAGGACAACATTAATATTTGTTGTAAAGCCAATTGTAATTAACAGTTTCAATGTCCAGCGGACATGTGTGCGACATGGACAGCTATGTATGGGGCGTAATTTTTTATGGGTACAGAGTGCCCTTTTTTCAGGTGAGAGTGGTATGTCAGGTGAAGGAAGTCGGTATAGCTGGGGAGGTAGGTTGGGTAGGTTAACAGACAAGACAGACAAGACGCATACAGGGGCGGTGTATGACACAAGTGGGGGGGTTACACAATTGACGGGTACGGAGGTTGGGATATCCAGGGCACATGAGCCCACAGATGGCAACAGTGGAACTGATATCCCCACCCATAGGCAGTTGCCACTGTTCCTTCACAGCCCAGGACGGGGCTGTGCTGGGGGCTGTGCAGGCGGGACAACGGGCATGCCCGTAAGCTGTGCCACCCGGGCCTCAAGCTGGCGTAGGGGCCCAAGAACAGAGTCTTGGATCTCCCTTCGCACCACAGACCGGACACCTTGGAGGGTGAGTGGACGAGCTCCTCCGGCCATGCTTGCAGAGGGGGGATGGGCCCCATCCCCTGCAGCGCTTCCACCCGAAGGTGGCACAGGGCCACCGGAGGAGGGTCCAGCCTGGGCACTAGTGCCAGGTGCAGTCGCCAGCTGAGGTGGGAGAGGTGGGTCCGCTGGGACCTGCCTTCCCAAGCGTTCTAGGTTTGTGAGTATGTTATGTTAGTTTGGGTTAGTGGCATATTATTCCATTCAAATTAGTTGTAACAGCATGCATTGGTATTCCCATTAAACAAACACCCAGATATTAACACCATTGAACAACGGGCATATCAATATCACATGCATTATTTGAACGGAAATACACAATCAAACAACATGCAGGGTTGATTAATGGCAACAGGCCATCAGGTTTGCAGGTATGAACAGGGCACATGCAACAACAGACATGCATATATTTTTGAAACAGGACAAATGTCCATGATTAATGAAATGTTCACATACCAATATTTAGTGAGTGTTTTAATTTGCAATTATAGGGTGGGGTGGAGAAAGAAAATGATGACACATTCATAAGTTATACATTGATATACATTTGTAATAGGAACACAATTAACTTGAGGGTGATAGTTTCAAAATGATTTTTAATTGACTGTCATGCTAGACCTGTTACAGATACATCACTATCCTAGTTATTTTGAATTTGATCAGATACATCATCCTGCTACACTTTGATGACAGGGCAGGGGACAACTATGGCTGTTTAGTATGTCAGACAATCATTCATTCTATCTGCAAATTGTTTACTGTCATCACCATATACAGATTTTGGCTTAAACATTCAAGATTCAGACACACTGAAATCAGTTTGGGATGTTAATTTTAATTCCCACATGCATTTAGTTCTGTAGAACCACACTGAGGCTTATATATTCAGGAGTTATTACTACTTTATTTATTGATACATGACCCTTTCTGTCACTCTCACACATCCTGCAATTTCACAGTTCAGGTTGGTACTTCTAGGCTTTGTTCACATATTAGACCTGTGGTGATTCAAACACTTTCCAGCAGCCTCACTTCTGTCATGATTCAGCATTTCAACAGGGGATATATCTCACATGTGATTACCTCAGATTCTGAAGCTGTACTCTTGAGACTACTGCAGGTTATACTACATTTAATTAATGGTGGGACATCTGTATTACAGCACTATTTATTTCTATCAATTATATTTCCAGTTACACTTGCATACTGATGAACTTGTTGCGGCCATACCTGCAGACTTTCACTTGTTGCTTGCACATTATATTACTTTTAATCAATACACTGCAGTGTTCTGATACATGCTACACTATAATATTTATTTACAAGTACTAGGTGGGGTTACTAACCTGCATGGTGGCGCAGCCGCACCAGCCTGCGGTCATATGCCCGTCGATTCATAGAGCGGACACCTGCAGCTGTAATACAAAACGAGTAATATTGGACTACACATCTCCATGGTATCAGCTAGTTGAATTCCTTACATACATAAGTAAAATGTAACTTACTCAGTAGTGGGGCGTTGGGCATATCCCGGGCCTCCTGGATCCATTGGGTCAACAGGTCCTGTTTTCGCTTCAGGTCCGCATGGTGGTGACGGACCTGCTCACCAGTATGTGGAATCCCAGTAGCACTAGTGAGATCATGAGCCAACTGGTCCCATGCCTCCGCCCTGTACGCTCCCCATGAGACCTGGCCCTGCATGAGTTGGGCCTCATGATGGTGAACTAGGAGCCAGACCATGTATCTGGACTCCTCAACGCCCCACCGCTGTGCTCGAAAGCAACGTCCCTCCCTACTCCACTCATTCTGCCTGCAGGTCTATTCTACAATCGTTTCTGCTGTGTATTCCCGCCTATGGGGCTTATATATGCCGATTTTCCCGCACATTTCTATGATTGGCCGTTTTGGAATTGTATCTACTTCACAGAAACTGCTTTATCATGCTCCATTCTGGATTATATCCTATATATATATGCTATTTCTGCATTTCTAAGTACTGCTGTCATGGCTTAGTGGTTTAGTACCTTGACTCTAGTGCATGGTATCCTGGGTTTGAATCTGACCACTGATTTTTAATTTTCATGACTGTCTAGAAATGAGTTGAGGACCTGTCAATCAAACATGCCAAAAGCACTTTTAAGCACTTAAAACCAGGTCTGCGCTCGTTTGCGCGGAGCTCACGCATGCGCACTGGCGGTGAGCTCCGCTAACACCCGCGCACACCCGCGCTATTTTCTTTGAAAGAAAGAAAAAGGGGTGACAGGAAAGTGGTGAAAAAGGGGTCACAAAGAGGGTAAGACAGTAGGGAAACAAGCGTGGGATTTGCAGGAGGGATGTAGGTAAGGCCCATAGATGCCCATGTCTTTAGCAGCAACAGCTGTGCATTTGTATGTAATTTGGTGTGACATTTGAAACCTTCCACCCCTGAGAGAGGTGTCAGGACAACATTAATATTTGTTGTAAAGCCAATTGTAATTAACAGTTTCAATGTCCAGCGGACATGTGTGCGACATGGACAGCTATGTATGGGGCGTAATTTTTTGGTGGGTACAGAGTGCCCCTTTTTTTTTTTTCAGGTGAGAGTGGTATGTCAGGTGAAGGAAGTCGGTATAGCTGGGGAGGTAGGTTGGGTAGGTTAACAGACAAGACAGACAAGACGCATACAGGGCGGTGTATGACACAAGTGGGGGGGTTACACAATTGACGGGGACGGAGGTTGGGATATCCAGGGCACATGAGCCCACAGATGGCAACAGTGGAACTGATATCCCCACCCATAGGCAGTTGCCACTGTTCCTTCACAGCCCAGGACGGGGCTGTGCTGGGGTCTGTGCAGGCGGGACAACGGGCATGCCCGTGGCTGTGCCACCCGGGCCTCAAGCTGGCGTAGGGGCCCAAGAACAGAGTCTTGGATCTCCCTTCGCACCACAGACCGGACACCTTGGAGGGTGAGTGGACGAGCTCCTCCGGCCATGCTTGCAGAGGGGACGGGCCCCATCCCCTGCAGCGCTTCCACCCGAAGGTGGCACAGGGCCACCGGAGGAGGGTCCAGCCTGGGCACTAGTGCCAGGTGCAGTCGCCAGCTGAGGTGGGAGAGGTGGGTCCGCTGGGACCTGCCTTCCCAAGCGTTCTAGGTTTGTGAGTATGTTATGTTAGTTTGGGTTAGTGGCATATTATTCCATTCAAATTAGTTGTAACAGCATGCATTGGTATTCCCATTAAACAAACACCCAGATATTAACACCATTGAACAACGGGCATATCAATATCACATGCATTATTTGAACGGAAATACACAATCAAACAACATGCAGGGTTGATTAATGGCAACAGGCCATCAGGTTTGCAGGTATGAACAGGGCACATGCAACAACAGACATGCATATATTTTTGAAACAGGACAAATGTCCATGATTAATGAAATGTTCACATACCAATATTTAGTGAGTGTTTTAATTTGCAATTATAGGGTGGGGTGGAGAAAGAAAATGATGACACATTCATAAGTTATACATTGATATACATTTGTAATAGGAACACAATTAACTTGAGGGTGATAGTTTCAAAATGATTTTTAATTGACTGTCATGCTAGACCTGTTACAGATACATCACTATCCTAGTTATTTTGAATTTGATCAGATACATCATCCTGCTACACTTTGATGACAGGGCAGGGGACAACTATGGCTGTTTAGTATGTCAGACAATCATTCATTCTATCTGCAAATTGTTTACTGTCATCACCATATACAGATTTTGGCTTAAACATTCAAGATTCAGACACACTGAAATCAGTTTGGGATGTTAGTTTTTAAGTCCCACATGCATTTAGTTCTGTGAACCACACTGAGGCTTATATATTCAGGAGTTATTACTACTTTATTTATTGATACATGACCCTTTCTGTCACTCTCACACATCCTGCAATTTCACAGTTCAGGTTGGTACTTCTAGGCTTTGTTCACATATTAGACCTGTGGTGATTCAAACACTTTCCAGCAGCCTCACTTCTGTCATGATTCAGCATTTCAACAGTGCATATATCTCACATGTGATTACCTCAGATTCTGAAGCTGTACTCTTGAGACTACTGCAGGTTATACTACATTTAATTAATGGTGGGACATCTGTATTACAGCACTATTTATTTCTATCAATTATATTTCCAGTTACACTTGCATACTGATGAACTTGTTGCGGCCATACCTGCAGACTTTCACTTGTTGCTTGCACATTATATTACTTTTAATCAATACACTGCAGTGTTCTGATACATGCTACACTATAATATTTATTTACAAGTACTAGGTGGGGTTACTAACCTGCATGGTGGCGCAGCCGCACCAGCCTGCGGTCATATGCCCGTCGATTCATAGAGCGGACACCTGCAGCTGTAATACAAAATGAGTAATATTGGACTACACATCTCCATGGTATCAGCTAGTTGAATTCCTTACATACATAAGTAAAATGTAACTTACTCAGTAGTGGGGCGTTGGGCATATCCCGGGCCTCCTGGATCCATTGGGTCAACAGGTCCTGTTTTCGTCGCTTCAGGTCCGCATGGTGGTGACGGACCTGCTCACCAGTATGTGGAATCCCAGTAGCACTAGTGAGATCATGAGCCAACTGGTCCCATGCCTCCGCCCTGTACGCTCCCCATGAGACCTGGCCCTGCATGAGTTGGGCCTCATGATGGTGAACTAGGAGCCAGACCATGTATCTGGACTCCTCAATGCCCCACCGCTGTGCTCGAAAGCAACGTCCCTCCCCTACTCCACTCATTCTGCCTGCAGGTCTATTCTACAATCGTTTCTGCTGTGTATTCCCGCCTATGGGGCTTATATATGCCGATTTTCCCGCACATTTCTATGATTGGCCGTTTTGGAATTGTATCTACTTCACAGAAACTGCTTTATCATGCTCCATTCTGGATTATATCCTATATATATATGCTATTTCTGCATTTCTAAGTACTGCTGTCATGGCTTAGTGGTTTAGTACCTTGACTCTAGTGCATGGTATCCTGGGTTTGAATCTGACCACTGATTTTTAATTTTCATGACTGTCTAGAAATGAGTTGAGGACCTGTCAATCAAACATGCCAAAAGCACTTTTAAGCACTTAAAACCAGGTCTGCGCTCATTTGCGCGGAGCTCACGCATGCGCACTGGCGGTGAGCTCCGCTAACACACGCGCACACCCGCGCTATTTTCTTTGAAAGAAAAGAAAAAGGGGTGACAGGAAAGTGGTGAAAAGGGGTCACAAAGAGGGTAAGACAGTAGGGAAACAAGCGTGGGATTTGCAGGAGGGATGTAGGTAAGGCCCATAGATGCCCATGTCTTTAGCAGCAACAGCTGTGCATTTGTATGTAATTTGGTGTGACATTTGAAACCTTCCACCCCTGAGAGAGGTGTCAGGACAACATTAATATTTGTTGTAAAGCCAATTGTAATTAACAGTTTCAATGTCCAGCGGACATGTGTGCGACATGGACAGCTATGTATGGGGCGTAATTTTTTGTGGGTACAGAGTGCCCCTTTTTTTTTTTTCAGGTGAGAGTGGTATGTCAGGTGAAGGAAGTCGGTATAGCTGGGGAGGTAGGTTGGGTAGGTTAACAGACAAGACAGACAAGACGCATACAGGGGCGGTGTATGACACAAGTGGGGGGGTTACACAATTGACGGGTACGGAGGTTGGGATATCCAGGGCACATGAGCCCACAGATGGCAACAGTGGAACTGATATCCCCACCCATAGGCAGTTGCCACTGTTCCTTCACAGCCCAGGACGGGGCTGTGCTGGGGGCTGTGCAGGCGGGACAACGGCATGCCCGTAAGCTGTGCCACCCGGGCCTCAAGCTGGCGTAGGGGCCCAAGAACAGAGTCTTGGATCTCCCTTCGCACCACAGACCGGACACCTTGGAGGGTGAGTGGACGAGCTCCTCCGGCCATGCTTGCAGAAGGGGGACGGGCCCCATCCCCTGCAGCGCTTCCACCGAAGGTGGCACAGGGCCACCGGAGGAGGGTCCAGCCTGGGCACTAGTGCCAGGTGCAGTCGCCAGCTGAGGTGGGAGAGGTGGGTCCGCTGGGACCTGCCTTCCCAAGCGTTCTAGGTTTGTGAGTATGTTATGTTAGTTTGGGTTAGTGGCATATTATTCCATTCAAATTAGTTGTAACAGCATGCATTGGTATTCCCATTAAACAAACACCCAGATATTAACACCATTGAACAACGGGCATATCAATATCACATGCATTATTTGAACGGAAATACACAATCAAACAACATGCAGGGTTGATTAATGGCAACAGGCCATCAGGTTTGCAGGTATGAACAGGGCACATGCAACAACAGACATGCATATATTTTTGAAACAGGACAAATGTCCATGATTAATGAAATGTTCACATACCAATATTTAGTGAGTGTTTTAATTTGCAATTATAGGGTGGGGTGGAGAAAGAAAATGATGACACATTCATAAGTTATACATTGATATACATTTGTAATAGGAACACAATTAACTTGAGGGTGATAGTTTCAAAATGATTTTTAATTGACTGTCATGCTAGACCTGTTACAGATACATCACTATCCTAGTTATTTTGAATTTGATCAGATACATCATCCTGCTACACTTTGATGACAGGGCAGGGGACAACTATGGCTGTTTAGTATGTCAGACAATCATTCATTCTATCTGCAAATTGTTTACTGTCATCACCATATACAGATTTTGGCTTAAACATTCAAGATTCAGACACACTGAAATCAGTTTGGGATGTTAATTTTTAATTCCCACATGCATTTAGTTCTGTAGAACCACACTGAGGCTTATATATTCAGGAGTTATTACTACTTTATTTATTGATACATGACCCTTTCTGTCACTCTCACACATCCTGCAATTTCACAGTTCAGGTTGGTACTTCTAGGCTTTGTTCACATATTAGACCTGTGGTGATTCAAACACTTTCCAGCAGCCTCACTTCTGTCATGATTCAGCATTTCAACAGGGGATATATCTCACATGTGATTACCTCAGATTCTGAAGCTGTACTCTTGAGACTACTGCAGGTTATACTACATTTAATTAATGGTGGGACATCTGTATTACAGCACTATTTATTTCTATCAATTATATTTCCAGTTACACTTGCATACTGATGAACTTGTTGCGGCCATACCTGCAGACTTTCACTTGTTGCTTGCACATTATATTACTTTTAATCAATACACTGCAGTGTTCTGATACATGCTACACTATAATATTTATTTACAAGTACTAGGTGGGGTTACTAACCTGCATGGTGGCGCAGCCGCACCAGCCTGCGGTCATATGCCCGTCGATTCATAGAGCGGACACCTGCAGCTGTAATACAAAATGAGTAATATTGGACTACACATCTCCATGGTATCAGCTAGTTGAATTCCTTACATACATAAGTAAAATGTAACTTACTCAGTAGTGGGGCGTTGGGCATATCCCGGGCCTCCTGGATCCATTGGGTCAACAGGTCCTGTTTTCGCCGCTTCAGGTCCGCATGGTGGTGACGGACCTGCTCACCAGTATGTGGAATCCCAGTAGCACTAGTGAGATCATGAGCCAACTGGTCCCATGCCTCCGCCCTGTATGCTCCCCATGAGACCTGGCCCTGCATGAGTTGGGCCTCATGATGGTGAACTAGGAGCCAGACCATGTATCTGGACTCCTCAACGCCCCACCGCTGTGCTCGAAAGCAACGTCCCTCCCCTACTCCACTCATTCTGCCTGCAGGTCTATTCTACAATCGTTTCTGCTGTGTATTCCCGCCTATGGGGCTTATATATGCCGATTTTCCCGCACATTTCTATGATTGGCCGTTTTGGAATTGTATCTACTTCACAGAAACTGCTTTATCATGCTCCATTCTGGATTATATCCTATATATATATATATATGCTATTTCTGCATTTCTAAGTACTGCTGTCATGGCTTAGTGGTTTAGTACCTTGACTCTAGTGCATGGTATCCTGGGTTCGAATCTGACCACTGATTTTTAATTTTCATGACTGTCTAGAAATGAGTTGAGGACCTGTCAATCAAACATGCCAAAAGCACTTTTAAGCACTTAAAACCAGGTCTGCGCTCGTTTGCGCGGAGCTCACGCATGCGCACTGGCGGTGAGCTCCGCTAACACACACGCACACCAGCACTATTTCCTTTGAAAGAAAAAAAAAGGGGTGACAGGAAAGTGGTGAAAAAGGGGTCACAAAGAGGGTAAGACAGTAGGGAAACAAGCGTGGGATTTGCAGGAGGGATGTAGGTAAGGCCCATAGATGCCCATGTCTTTAGCAGCAACAGCTGTGCATTTGTATGTAATTTGGTGTGACATTTGAAACCTTCCACCCCTGAGAGAGGTGTCAGGACAACATTAATATTTGTTGTAAAGCCAATTGTAATTAACAGTTTCAATGTCCAGCGGACATGTGTGCGACATGGACAGCTATGTATGGGGCGTAATTTTTTATGGGTACAGAGTGCCCTTTTTTTTTTCAGGTGAGAGTGGTATGTCAGGTGAAGGAAGTCGGTATAGCTGGGGAGGTAGGTTGGGTAGGTTAACAGACAAGACAGACAAGACGCATACAGGGCGGTGTATGACACAAGTGGGGGGGTTACACAATTGACGGGGACGGAGGTTGGGATATCCAGGGCACATGAGCCCACAGATGGCAACAGTGGAACTGATATCCCCACCCATAGGCAGTTGCCACTGTTCCTTCACAGCCCAGGACGGGGCTGTGCTGGGGGCTGTGCAGGCAGGACAACGGGCATGCCCGTAAGCTGTGCCACCCGGGCCTCAAGCTGGCGTAGGGGCCCAAGAACAGAGTCTTGGATCTCCCTTCGCACCACAGACCGGACACCTTGGAGGGTGAGTGGACGAGCTCCTCCGGCCATGCTTGCAGAGGGGGGACGGGCCCCATCCCCTGCAGCGCTTCCACCCGAAGGTGGCACAGGGCCACCGGAGGAGGGTCCAGCCTGGGCACTAGTGCCAGGTGCAGTCGCCAGCTGAGGTGGGAGAGGTGGGTCCGCTGGGACCTGCCTTCCCAAGCGTTCTAGGTTTGTGAGTATGTTATGTTAGTTTGGGTTAGTGGCATATTATTCCATTCAAATTAGTTGTAACAGCATGCATTGGTATTCCCATTAAACAAACACCCAGATATTAACACCATTGAACAACGGGCATATCAATATCACATGCATTATTTGAACGGAAATACACAATCAAACAACATGCAGGGTTGATTAATGGCAACAGGCCATCAGGTTTGCAGGTATGAACAGGGCACATGCAACAACAGACATGCATATATTTTTGAAACAGGACAAATGTCCATGATTAATGAAATGTTCACATACCAATATTTAGTGAGTGTTTTAATTTGCAATTATAGGGTGGGGTGGAGAAAGAAAATGATGACACATTCATAAGTTATACATTGATATACATTTGTAATAGGAACACAATTAACTTGAGGGTGATAGTTTCAAAATGATTTTTAATTGACTGTCATGCTAGACCTGTTACAGATACATCACTATCCTAGTTATTTTGAATTTGATCAGATACATCATCCTGCTACACTTTGATGACAGGGCAGGGGACAACTATGGCTGTTTAGTATGTCAGACAATCATTCATTCTATCTGCAAATTGTTTACTGTCATCACCATATACAGATTTTGGCTTAAACATTCAAGATTCAGACACACTGAAATCAGTTTGGGATGTTAATTTTAATTCCCACATGCATTTAGTTCTGTAGAACCACACTGAGGCTTATATATTCAGGAGTTATTACTACTTTATTTATTGATACATGACCCTTTCTGTCACTCTCACACATCCTGCAATTTCACAGTTCAGGTTGGTACTTCTAGGCTTTGTTCACATATTAGACCTGTGGTGATTCAAACACTTTCCAGCAGCCTCACTTCTGTCATGATTCAGCATTTCAACAGGGGATATATCTCACATGTGATTACCTCAGATTCTGAAGCTGTACTCTTGAGACTACTGCAGGTTATACTACATTTAATTAATGGTGGGACATCTGTATTACAGCACTATTTATTTCTATCAATTATATTTCCAGTTACACTTGCATACTGATGAACTTGTTGCGGCCATACCTGCAGACTTTCACTTGTTGCTTGCACATTATATTACTTTTAATCAATACACTGCAGTGTTCTGATACATGCTACACTATAATATTTATTTACAAGTACTAGGTGGGGTTACTAACCTGCATGGTGGCGCAGCCGCACCAGCCTGCGGTCATATGCCCGTCGATTCATAGAGCGGACACCTGCAGCTGTAATACAAAATGAGTAATATTGGACTACACATCTCCATGGTATCAGCTAGTTGAATTCCTTACATACATAAGTAAAATGTAACTTACTCAGTAGTGGGGCGTTGGGCATATCCCGGGCCTCCTGGATCCATTGGGTCAACAGGTCCTGTTTTCGTCGCTTCAGGTCCGCATGGTGGTGACGGACCTGCTCACCAGTATGTGGAATCCCAGTAGCACTAGTGAGATCATGAGCCAACTGGTCCCATGCCTCCGCCCTGTATGCTCCCCATGAGACCTGGCCCTGCATGAGTTGGGCCTCATGATGGTGAACTAGGAGCCAGACCATGTATCTGGACTCCTCAACGCCCCACCGCTGTGCTCGAAAGCAACGTCCCTCCCCTACTCCACTCATTCTGCCTGCAGGTCTATTCTACAATCGTTTCTGCTGTGTATTCCCGCCTATGGGGCTTATATATGCCGATTTTCCAGCACATTTCTATGATTGGCCGTTTTGGAATTGTATCTACTTCACAGAAACTGCTTTATCATGCTCCATTCTGGATTATATCCTATATATATATATGCTATTTCTGCATTTCTAAGTACTGCTGTCATGGCTTAGTGGTTTAGTACCTTGACTCTAGTGCATGGTATCCTGGGTTCGAATCTGACCACTGATTTTTAATTTTCATGACTGTCTAGAAATGAGTTGAGGACCTGTCAATCAAACATGCCAAAAGCACTTTTAAGCACTTAAAACCAGGTCTGCGCTCGTTTGCGCGGAGCTCACGCATGCGCACTGGCGGTGAGCTCCGCTAACACAAGCGCACACCCGCGCTATTTTCTTTGAAAGAAAAGAAAAAGGGGTGACAGGAAAGTGGTGAAAAAGGGGTCACAAAGAGGGTAAGACAGTAGGGAAACAAGCGTGGGATTTGCAGGAGGGATGTAGGTAAGGCCCATAGATGCCCATGTCTTTAGCAGCAACAGCTGTGCATTTGTATGTAATTTGGTGTGACATTTGAAACCTTCCACCCCTGAGAGAGGTGTCAGGACAACATTAATATTTGTTGTAAAGCCAATTGTAATTAACAGTTTCAATGTCCAGCGGACATGTGTGCGACATGGACAGCTATGTATGGGGCGTAATTTTTTTGTGGGTACAGAGTGCCCTTTTTTTTTTCAGGTGAGAGTGGTATGTCAGGTGAAGGAAGTCGGTATAGCTGGGGAGGTAGGTTGGGTAGATTAACAGACAAGACAGACAAGACGCATACAGGGGCGGTGTATAACACAAGTGGGGGGGTTACACAATTGACAGGGACGGAGGTTGGGATATCCAGGGCACATGAGCCCACAGATGGCAACAGTGGAACTGATATCCCCACCCATAGGCAGTTGCCACTGTTCCTTCACAGCCCAGGACGGGGCTGTGCTGGGGGCTGTGCAGGCGGGACAACGGGCATGCCCGTAAGCTGTGCCACCCGGGCCTCAAGCTGGCGTAGGGGCCCAAGAACAGAGTCTTGGATCTCCCTTCGCACCACAGACCGGACACCTTGGAGGGTGAGTGGACGAGCTCCTCCGGCCATGCTTGCAGAGGGGGGACGGGCCCCATCCCCTGCAGCGCTTCCACCCGAAGGTGGCACAGGGCCACCAGAGGAGGGTCCAGCCTGGGCACTAGTGCCAGGTGCAGTCGCCAGCTGAGGTGGGAGAGGTGGGTCCGCTGGGACCTGCCTTCCCAAGCGTTCTAGGTTTGTGAGTATGTTATGTTAGTTTGGGTTAGTGGCATATTATTCCATTCAAATTAGTTGTAACAGCATGCATTGGTATTCCCATTAAACAAACACCCAGATATTAACACCATTGAACAACGGGCATATCAATATCACATGCATTATTTGAATGGAAATACACAATCAAACAACATGCAGGGTTGATTAATGGCAACAGGCCATCAGGTTTGCAGGTATGAACAGGGCACATGCAACAACAGACATGCATATATTTTTGAAACAGGACAAATGTCCATGATTAATGAAATGTTCACATACCAATATTTAGTGAGTGTTTTAATTTGCAATTATAGGGTGGGGTGGAGAAAGAAAATGATGACACATTCATAAGTTATACATTGATATACATTTGTAATAGGAACACAATTAACTTGAGGGTGATAGTTTCAAAATGATTTTTAATTGACTGTCATGCTAGACCTGTTACAGATACATCACTATCCTAGTTATTTTGAATTTGATCAGATACATCATCCTGCTACACTTTGATGACAGGGCAGGGGACAACTATGGCTGTTTAGTATGTCAGACAATCATTCATTCTATCTGCAAATTGTTTACTGTCATCACCATATACAGATTTTGGCTTAAACATTCAAGATTCAGACACACTGAAATCAGTTTGGGATGTTATCTTTTAATTCCCACATGCATTTAGTTCTGTAGAACCACACTGAGGCTTATATATTCAGGAGTTATTACTACTTTATTTATTGATACATGACCCTTTCTGTCACTCTCACACATCCTGCAATTTCACAGTTCAGGTTGGTACTTCTAGGCTTTGTTCACATATTAGACCTGTGGTGATTCAAACACTTTCCAGCAGCCTCACTTCTGTCATGATTCAGCATTTCAACAGGGATATATCTCACATGTGATTACCTCAGATTCTGAAGCTGTACTCTTGAGACTACTGCAGGTTATACTACATTTAATTAATGGTGGGACATCTGTATTACAGCACTATTTATTTCTATCAATTATATTTCCAGTTACACTTGCATACTGATGAACTTGTTGCGGCCATACCTGCAGACTTTCACTTGTTGCTTGCACATTATATTACTTTTAATCAATACACTGCAGTGTTCTGATACATGCTACACTATAATATTTATTTACAAGTACTAGGTGGGGTTACTAACCTGCATGGTGGCGCAGCCGCACCAGCCTGCGGTCATATGCCCGTCGATTCATAGAGCGGACACCTGCAGCTGTAATACAAAACAAGTAATATTGGACTACACATCTCCATGGTATCAGCTAGTTGAATTCCTTACATACATAAGTAAAATGTAACTTACTCAGTAGTGGGGCGTTGGGCATATCCCGGGCCTCCTGGATCCATTGGGTCAACAGGTCCTGTTTTCGTCGCTTCAGGTCCGCATGGTGGTGACGGACCTGCTCACCAGTATGTGGAATCCCAGTAGCACTAGTGAGATCATGAGCCAACTGGTCCCATGCCTCCGCCCTGTACGCTCCCCATGAGACCTGGCCCTGCATGAGTTGGGCCTCATGATGGTGAACTAGGAGCCAGACCATGTATCTGGACTCCTCAACGCCCCACCGTTGTGCTCAAATGCAACGTCCCTCCCCTACTCCACTCATTCTGCCTGCAGGTCTATTCTACAATCGTTTCTGCTGTGTATTCCGCCTATGGGGCTTATATATGCCGATTGTCACGCACATTTCTATGATTGGCCGTTTTGGAATTGTATCTACTTCACAGAAACTGCTTTATCATGCTCCATTCTGGATTATATCCTATATATATATGCTATTTCTGCATTTCTAAGTACTGCTGTCATGGCTTAGTGGTTTAGTACCTTGACTCTAGTGCATGGTATCCTGGGTTTGAATCTGACCACTGATTTTTAATTTTCATGACTGTCTAGAAATGAGTTGAGGACCTGTCAATCAAACATGCCAAAAGCACTTTTAAGCACTTAAAACCAGGTCTGCTCGTTTGCTGAGCTCACGCATGCACTGGCGGTGAGCTCCGCTAACACACACCCACGCTATTTTCTTTGAAAGAAAAGAAAAAGGGGTGACAGGAAAGTGGTGAAAAAGGGGTCACAAAGAGGGTAAGACAGTAGGGAAACAAGCGTGGGATTTGCAGGAGGGATGTAGGTAAGGCCCATAGATGCCCATGTCTTTAGCAGCAACAGCTGTGCATTTGTATGTAATTTGGTGTGACATTTGAAACCTTCCACCCCTGAGAGAGGTGTCAGGACAACATTAATATTTGTTGTAAAGCCAATTGTAATTAACAGTTTCAATGTCCAGCGGACATGTGTGCGACATGGACAGCTATGTATGGGGCGTAATTTGTTTGTGGGTACAGAGTGCCCTTTTTTTTCAGGTGAGAGTGGTATGTCAGGTGAAGGAAGTCGGTATAGCTGGGGAGGTAGGTTGGGTAGGTTAACAGACAAGACAGACAAGACGCATACAGGGGCGGTGTATGACACAAGTGGGGGGGTTACACAATTGACGGGGATGGAGGTTGGGATATCCAGGGCACATGAGCCCACAGATGGCAACAGTGGAACTGATATCCCCACCCATAGGCAGTTGCCACTGTTCCTTCACAGCCCAGGACGGGGCTGTGCTGGGGGCTGTGCAGGCGGGACAACGGCATGCCCGTAAGCTGTGCCACCCGGGCCTCAAGCTGGCGTAGGGGCCCAAGAACAGAGTCTTGGATCTCCCTTCGCACCACAGACCGGACACCTTGGAGGGTGAGTGGACGAGCTCCTCCGGCCATGCTTGCAGAGGGGTACGGGCCCCATCCCCTGCAGCGCTTCCACCCGAAGGTGGCACAGGGCCACTGGAGGAGGGTCCAGCCTGGGCACTAGTGCCAGGTGCAGTCGCCAGCTGAGGTGGGAGAGGTGGGTCCGCTGGGACCTGCCTTCCCAAGCGTTCTAGGTTTGTGAGTATGTTATGTTAGTTTGGGTTAGTGGCATATTATTCCATTCAAATTAGTTGTAACAGCATGCATTGGTATTCCCATTAAACAAACACCCAGATATTAACACCATTGAACAACGGGCATATCAATATCACATGCATTATTTGAACGGAAATACACAATCAAACAACATGCAGGGTTGATTAATGGCAACAGGCCATCAGGTTTGCAGGTATGAACAGGGCACATGCAACAACAGACATGCATATATTTTTGAAACAGGACAAATGTCCATGATTAATGAAATGTTCACATACCAATATTTAGTGAGTGTTTTAATTTGCAATTATAGGGTGGGGTGGAGAAAGAAAATGATGACACATTCATAAGTTATACATTGATATACATTTGTAATAGGAACACAATTAACTTGAGGGTGATAGTTTCAAAATGATTTTTAATTGACTGTCATGCTAGACCTGTTACAGATACATCACTATCCTAGTTATTTTGAATTTGATCAGATACATCATCCTGCTACACTTTGATGACAGGGCAGGGGACAACTATGGCTGTTTAGTATGTCAGACAATCATTCATTCTATCTGCAAATTGTTTACTGTCATCACCATATACAGATTTTGGCTTAAACATTCAAGATTCAGACACACTGAAATCAGTTTGGGATGTTAATTTTTAATTCCCACATGCATTTAGTTCTGTAGAACCACACTGAGGCTTATATATTCAGGAGTTATTACTACTTTATTTATTGATACATGACCCTTTCTGTCACTCTCACACATCCTGCAATTTCACAGTTCAGGTTGGTACTTCTAGGCTTTGTTCACATATTAGACCTGTGGTGATTCAAACACTTTCCAGCAGCCTCACTTCTGTCATGATTCAGCATTTCAACAGGGATATATCTCACATGTGATTACCTCAGATTCTGAAGCTGTACTCTTGAGACTACTGCAGGTTATACTACATTTAATTAATGGTGGGACATCTGTATTACAGCACTATTTATTTCTATCAATTATATTTCCAGTTACACTTGCATACTGATGAACTTGTTGCGGCCATACCTGCAGACTTTCACTTGTTGCTTGCACATTATATTACTTTTAATCAATACACTGCAGTGTTCTGATACATGCTACACTATAATATTTATTTACAAGTACTAGGTGGGGTTACTAACCTGCATGGTGGCGCAGCCGCACCAGCCTGCGGTCATATGCCCGTCGATTCATAGAGCGGACACCTGCAGCTGTAATACAAAACAAGTAATATTGGACTACACATCTCCATGGTATCAGCTAGTTGAATTCATTACATACATAAGTAAAATGTAACTTACTCAGTAGTGGGGCGTTGGGCATATCCCGGGCCTCCTGGATCCATTGGGTCAACAGGTCCTGTTTTCGTCGCTTCAGGTCCGCATGGTGGTGACGGACCTGCTCACCAGTACGTGGAATCCCAGTAGCACTAGTGAGATCATGAGCCAACTGGTCCCATGCCTCCGCCCTGTACGCTCCCCATGAGACCTGGCCCTGCATGAGTTGGGCCTCATGATGGTGAACTAGGAGCCAGACCATGTATCTGGACTCCTCAACGCCCCACCGCTGTGCTCGAAAGCAACGTCCCTCCCCTACTCCACTCATTCTGCCTGCAGGTCTATTCTACAATCGTTTCTGCTGTGTATTCCGCCTATGGGGCTTATATATGCCGATTTTCCCGCACATTTCTATGATTGGCCGTTTTGGAATTGTATCTACTTCACAGAAACTGCTTTATCATGCTCCATTCTGGATTATATCCTATATATATATATGCTATTTCTGCATTTCTAAGTACTGCTGTCATGGCTTAGTGGTTTAGTACCTTGACTCTAGTGCATGGTATCCTGGGTTTGAATCTGACCACTGATTTTTAATTTTCATGACTGTCTAGAAATGAGTTGAGGACCTGTCAATCAAACATGCCAAAAGCACTTTTAAGCACTTAAAACCAGGTCTGCGCTCATTTTGCATGGAGCTCACGCATGCGCACTGGCGGTGAGCTCCACTAACACCAAGACACCCGCTATTTTCTTTGAAAGAAAGAAAAAGGGGTGACAGGAAAGTGGTGAAAAAGGGGTCACAAAGAGGGTAAGACAGTAGGGAAACAAGCGTGGGATTTGCAGGAGGGATGTAGGTAAGGCCCATAGATGCCCATGTCTTAAGCAGCAACAGCTGTGCATTTGTATGTAATTTGGTGTGACATTTGAAACCTTCCACCCCTGAGAGAGGTGTCAGGACAACATTAATATTTGTTGTAAAGCCAATTGTAATTAACAGTTTCAATGTCCAGCGGACATGTGTGTAACATGGACAGCTATGTATGGGGCATAATTTTTTATGGGTACAGAGTGCCCTTTTTTTTATTTTTTTCAGGTGAGAGTGGTATGTCAGGTGAAGGAAGTCGGTATAGCTGGGGAGGTAGGTTGGGTAGGTTAACAGACAAGACAGACAAGACGCATACAGGGGCGGTGTATGACACAAGTGGGGGGGTTACACAATTGACGGGGATGGAGGTTGGGATATCCAGGGCACATGAGCCCACAGATGGCAACAGTGGAACTGATATCCCCACCCATAGGCAGTTGCCACTGTTCCTTCACAGCCCAGGACGGGGCTGTGCTGGGGGCTGTGCAGGCGGGACAACGGCATGCCCGTAAGCTGTGCCACCCGGGCCTCAAGCTGGCGTAGGGGCCCAAGAACAGAGTCTTGGATCTCCCTTCGCACCACAGACCGGACACCTTGGAGGGTGAGTGGACGAGCTCCTCCGGCCATGCTTGCAGAGGGGGGACGGGCCCCATCCCCTGCAGCGCTTCCACCCGAAGGTGGCACAGGGCCACTGGAGGAGGGTCCAGCCTGGGCACTAGTGCCAGGTGCAGTCGCCAGCTGAGGTGGGAGAGGTGGGTCCGCTGGGACCTGCCTTCCCAAGCGTTCTAGGTTTGTGAGTATGTTATGTTAGTTTGGGTTAGTGGCATATTATTCCATTCAAATTAGTTGTAACAGCATGCATTGGTATTCCCATTAAACAAACACCCAGATATTAACACCATTGAACAACGGGCATATCAATATCACATGCATTATTTGAATGGAAATACACAATCAAACAACATGCAGGGTTGATTAATGGCAACAGGCCATCAGGTTTGCAGGTATGAACAGGGCACATGCAACAACAGACATGCATATATTTTTGAAACAGGACAAATGTCCATGATTAATGAAATGTTCACATACCAATATTTAGTGAGTGTTTTAATTTGCAATTATAGGGTGGGGTGGAGAAAGAAAATGATGACACATTCATAAGTTATACATTGATATACATTTGTAATAGGAACACAATTAACTTGAGGGTGATAGTTTCAAAATGATTTTTAATTGACTGTCATGCTAGACCTGTTACAGATACATCACTATCCTAGTTATTTTGAATTTGATCAGATACATCATCCTGCTACACTTTGATGACAGGGCAGGGGACAACTATGGCTGTTTAGTATGTCAGACAATCATTCATTCTATCTGCAAATTGTTTACTGTCATCACCATATACAGATTTTGGCTTAAACATTCAAGATTCAGACACACTGAAATCAGTTTGGGATGTTAATGTTTAATTCCCACATGCATTTAGTTCTGTAGAACCACACTGAGGCTTATATATTCAGGAGTTATTACTACTTTATTTATTGATACATGACCATTTCTGTCACTCTCACACATCCTGCAATTTCACAGTTCAGGTTGGTACTTCTAGGCTTTGTTCACATATTAGACCTGTGGTGATTCAAACACTTTCCAGCAGCCTCACTTCTGTCATGATTCAGCATTTCAACAGGGGATATATCTCACATGTGATTACCTCAGATTCTGAAGCTGTACTCTTGAGACTACTGCAGGTTATACTACATTTAATTAATGGTGGGACATCTGTATTACAGCACTATTTATTTCTATCAATTATATTTCCAGTTACACTTGCATACTGATGAACTTGTTGCTGCCATACCTGCAGACTTTCACTTGTTGCTTGCACATTATATTACTTTTAATCAATACACTGCAGTGTTCTGATACATGCTACACTATAATATTTATTTACAAGTACTAGGTGGGGTTACTAACCTGCATGGTGGCGCAGCCGCACCAGCCTGCGGTCATATGCCCGTCGATTCATAGAGCGGACACCTGCAGCTGTAATACAAAACAAGTAATATTGGACTACACATCTCCATGGTATCAGCTAGTTGAATTCATTACATACATAAGTAAAATGTAACTTACTCAGTAGTGGGGCGTTGGGCATATCCCGGGCCTCCTGGATCCATTGGGTCAACAGGTCCTGTTTTCGTCGCTTCAGGTCCGCATGGTGGTGACGGACCTGCTCACCAGTACGTGGAATCCCAGTAGCACTAGTGAGATCATGAGCCAACTGGTCCCATGCCTCCGCCCTGTACGCTCCCCATGAGACCTGGCCCTGCATGAGTTGGGCCTCATGATGGTGAACTAGGAGCCAGACCATGTATCTGGACTCCTCAACGCCCCACCGCTGTGCTCGAAAGCAACGTCCCTCCCCTACTCCACTCATTCTGCCTGCAGGTCTATTCTACAATCGTTTCTGCTGTGTATTCCCGCCTATGGGGCTTATATATGCCGATTTTCCCGCACATTTCTATGATTGGCCGTTTTGGAATTGTATCTACTTCACAGAAACTGCTTTATCATGCTCCATTCTGGATTATATCCTATATATATATGCTATTTCTGCATTTCTAAGTACTGCTGTCATGGCTTAGTGGTTTAGTACCTTGACTCTAGTGCATGGCATCCTGGGTTTGAATCTGACCACTGATTTTTAATTTTCATGACTGTCTAGAAATGAGTTGAGGACCTGTCAATCAAACATGCCAAAAGCACTTTTAAGCACTTAAAACCAGGTCTGCGCTCATTTGCGCGGAGCTCACGCATGCGCACTGGCGGTGAGCTCCGCTAACACCCGCGCACACCCGAGCTATTTTCTTTGAAAGAAAAGAAAAAGGGGTGACAGGAAAGTGGTGAAAAGGGGTCACAAAGAGGGTAAGACAGTAGGGAAACAAGCGTGGGATTTGCAGGAGGGATGTAGGTAAGGCCCATAGATGCCCATGTCTTTAGCAGCAACAGCTGTGCATTTGTATGTAATTTGGTGTGACATTTGAAACCTTCCACCCCTGAGAGAGGTGTCAGGACAACATTAATATTTGTTGTAAAGCCAATTGTAATTAACAGTTTCAATGTCCAGCGGACATGTGTGCGACATGGACAGCTATGTATGGGGCGTAATTTTTTTGTGGGTACAGAGTGCCCTTTTTTTTTTTCAGGTGAGAGTGGTATGTCAGGTGAAGGAAGTCGGTATAGCTGGGGAGGTAGGTTGGGTAGGTTAACAGACAAGACAGACAAGACGCATACAGGCGGTGTATGACACAAGTGGGGGGGTTACACAATTGACGGGGACAGAGGTTGGGATATCCAGGGCACATGAGCCCACAGATGGCATCAGTGGAACTGATATCCCCACCCATAGGCAGTTGCCACTGTTCCTTCACAGCCCAGGACGGGGCTGTGCTGGGGGCTGTGCAGGCAGGAAAACGGCATGCCCGTAAGCTGTGCCACCCGGGCCTCAAGCTGGCGTATGGGCCCAAGAACAGAGTCTTGGATCTCCCTTCGCACCACAGACCGGACACCTTGGAGGGTTAGTGGACGAGCTCCTCCGACCATGCTTGCAGAGGGGGTCGGGCCCCATCCCCTGCAGCGCTTCCACCCGAAGGTGGCACAGGGCCACTGGAGGAGGGTCCAGCCTGGGCACTAGTGCCAGGTGCAGTCGCCAGCTGAGGTGGGAGAGGTGGGTCCGCTGGGACCTGCCTTCACAAACGTTCTAGGTTTGTGAGTATGTTATGTTAGTTTGGGTTAGTGGCATATTATTCCATTCAAATTAGTTGTAACAGCATGCATTGGTATTCCCATTAAACAAACACCCAGATATTAACACCATTGAACAACGGGCATATCAATATCACATGCATTATTTGAATGGAAATACACAATCAAACAACATGCAGGGTTGATTAATGGCAACAGGCCATCAGGTTTGCAGGTATGAACAGGGCACATGCAACAACAGACATGCATATATTTTTGAAACAGGACAAATGTCCATGATTAATGAAATGTTCACATACCAATATTTAGTGAGTGTTTTAATTTGCAATTATAGGGTGGGGTGGAGAAAGAAAATGATGACACATTCATAAGTTATACATTGATATACATTTGTAATAGGAACACAATTAACTTGAGGGTGATAGTTTCAAAATGATTTTTAATTGACTGTCATGCTAGACCTGTTACAGATACATCACTATCCTAGTTATTTTGAATTTGATCAGATACATCATCCTGCTACACTTTGATGACAGGGCAGGGGACAACTATGGCTGTTTAGTATGTCAGACAATCATTCATTCTATCTGCAAATTGTTTACTGTCATCACCATATACAGATTTTGGCTTAAACATTCAAGATTCAGACACACTGAAATCAGTTTGGGATGTTAATTTTTAATTCCCACATGCATTTAGTTCTGTAGAACCACACTGAGGCTTATATATTCAGGAGTTATTACTACTTTATTTATTGATACATGACCATTTCTGTCACTCTCACACATCCTGCAATTTCACAGTTCAGGTTGGTACTTCTAGGCTTTGTTCACATATTAGACCTGTGGTGATTCAAACACTTTCCAGCAGCCTCACTTCTGTCATGATTCAGCATTTCAACAGGGGATATATCTCACATGTGATTACCTCAGATTCTGAAGCTGTACTCTTGAGACTACTGCAGGTTATACTACATTTAATTAATGGTGGGACATCTGTATTACAGCACTATTTATTTCTATCAATTATATTTCCAGTTACACTTGCATACTGATGAACTTGTTGCAGCCATACCTGCAGACTTTCACTTGTTGCTTGCACATTATATTACTTTTAATCAATACACTGCAGTGTTCTGATACATGCTACACTATAATATTTATTTACAAGTACTAGGTGGGGTTACTAACCTGCATGGTGGTGCAGCCGCACCAGCCTGCGGTCATATGCCCGTCGATTCATAGAGCGGACACTTGCAGCTGTAATACAAAACAAGTAATATTGGACTACACATCTCCATGGTATCAGCTAGTTGAATTCATTACATACATAAGTAAAATGTAACTTACTCAGTAGTGGGGCGTTGGGCATATCCTGGGCCTCCTGGATCCATTGGGTCAACAGGTCCTGTTTTCGTCGCTTCAGGTCCGCATGGTGGTGACGGACCTGCTCACCAGTACGTGGAATCCCAGTAGCACTAGTGAGATCATGAGCCAACTGGTCCCATGCCTCCGCCCTGTACGCTCCCCATGAGACCTGGCCCTGCATGAGTTGGGCCTCATGATGGTGAACTGGGAGCCAGACCATGTATCTGGACTCCTCAACGCCCCACCGCTGTGCTCGAAAGCAACGTCCCTCCCCTACTCCACTCATTCTGCCTGCAGGTCTATTCTACAATCGTTTCTGCTCTGTATTCCCGCCTATGGGGCTTATATATGCCGATTTTCCCGCACATTTCTATGATTGGCCGTTTTGGAATTGTATCTACTTCACAGAAACTGCTTTATCATGCTCCATTCTGGATTATATCCTATATATATATGCTATTTCTGCATTTCTACCTACTGCTGTCATGGCTTAGTGGTTTAGTACCTTGACTCTAGTGCATGGCATCCTGGGTTTGAATCTGACCACTGATTTTTAATTTTCATGACTGTCTAGAAATGAGTTGAGGACCTGTCAATCAAACATGCCAAAAGCACTTTTTAGCACTTAAAACCAGGTCTGCGCTCATTTACGCGGAGCTCACGCATGCGCACTGGCGGTGAGCTCCGCTAACACACACGCACACCCGCGCTATTTTCTTTGAAAGAAAAGAAAACGGGGTGACAGGAAAGTGGTGAAAAGGGGTCACAAAGAGGGTAAGACAGTAGGGAAACAAGCGTGGGATTTGCAGGAGGGATGTAGGTAAGGCCCATAGATGCCCATGTCTTTAGCAGCAACAGCTGTGCATTTGTATGTAATTTGGTGTGACATTTGAAACCTTCCACCCCTGAGAGAGGTGTCAGGACAACATTAATATTTGTTGTAAAGCCAATTGTAATTAACAGTTTCAATGTCCAGCGGACATGTGTGCGACATGGACAGCTATGTATGGGGCGTAATTTTTTTGTGGGTACAGAGTGCCCTTTTTTTTTTTTCAGGTGAGAGTGGTATGTCAGGTGAAGGAAGTCGGTATAGCTGGGGAGGTAGGTTGGGTAGGTTAACAGACAAGACAGACAAGATGCATGCAGGAGCAGTGTATGACACAAGTGGGGGGGTTACACAATTGACGGGGATGGGGGTTGTGATATCCAGGGCACAAGAGCCCACAGATGGCATCAGTGGAACTGATATCCCCACCCATAGGCAGTTGCCACTGTTCCTTCACAGCCCAGGACGGGGCTGTGCTGGGGGCTGTGCAGGCAGGACAACGGCATGCCCGTAAGCTGTGCCACCCGGGCCTCAAGCTGGCGTAGGGGCCCAAGAACAGAGTCTTGGATCTCCCTTCGCACCACAGACCGGACACCTTGGAGGGTGAGTGGACGAGCTCCTCCGACCATGCTTGCAGAGGGGGGACGGGCCCCATCCCCTGCAGCGCTTCCACCCGAAGGTGGCACAGGGCCACTGGAGGAGGGTCCAGCCTGGGCACTAGTGCCAGGTGCAGTCGCCAGCTGAGGTGGGAGAGGTGGGTCCGCTGGGACCTGCCTTCGCAAACGTTCTAGGTTTGTGAGTATGTTATGTTAGTTTGGGTTAGTGGCATATTATTCCATTCAAATTAGTTGTAACAGCATGCATTGGTATTCCCATTAAACAAACACCCAGATATTAACACCATTGAACAACGGGCATATCAATATCACATGCATTATTTGAATGGAAATACACAATCAAACAACATGCAGGGTTGATTAATGGCAACAGGCCATCAGGTTTGCAGGTATGAACAGGGCACATGCAACAACAGACATGCATATATTTTTGAAACAGGACAAATGTCCATGATTAATGAAATGTTCACATACCAATATTTAGTGAGTGTTTTAATTTGCAATTATAGGGTGGGGTGGAGAAAGAAAATGATGACACATTCATAAGTTATACATTGATATACATTTGTAATAGGAACACAATTAACTTGAGGGTGATAGTTTCAAAATGATTTTTAATTGACTGTCATGCTAGACCTGTTACAGATACATCACTATCCTAGTTATTTTGAATTTGATCAGATACATCATCCTGCTACACTTTGATGACAGGGCAGGGGACAACTATGGCTGTTTAGTATGTCAGACAATCATTCATTCTATCTGCAAATTGTTTACTGTCATCACCATATACAGATTTTGGCTTAAACATTCAAGATTCAGACACACTGAAATCAGTTTGGGATGTTAATTTTAATTCCCACATGCATTTAGTTCTGTAGAACCACACTGAGGCTTATATATTCAGGAGTTATTACTACTTTATTTATTGATACATGACCATTTCTGTCACTCTCACACATCCTGCAATTTCACAGTTCAGGTTGGTACTTCTAGGCTTTGTTCACATATTAGACCTGTGGTGATTCAAACACTTTCCAGCAGCCTCACTTCTGTCATGATTCAGCATTTCAACAGGGATATATCTCACATGTGATTACCTCAGATTCTGAAGCTGTACTCTTGAGACTACTGCAGGTTATACTACATTTAATTAATGGTGGGACATCTGTATTACAGCACTATTTATTTCTATCAATTATATTTCCAGTTACACTTGCATACTGATGAACTTGTTGCGGCCATACCTGCAGACTTTCACTTGTTGCTTGCACATTATATTACTTTTAATCAATACACTGCAGTGTTCTGATACATGCTACACTATAATATTTATTTACAAGTACTAGGTGGGGTTACTAACCTGCATGGTGGCGCAGCCGCACCAGCCTGCGGTCATATGCCCGTCGATTCATAGAGCGGACACCTGCAGCTGTAATACAAAACAAGTAATATTGGACTACACATCTCCATGGTATCAGCTAGTTGAATTCATTACATACATAAGTAAAATGTAACTTACTCAGTAGTGGGGCGTTGGGCATATCCCGGGCCTCCTGGATCCATTGGGTCAACAGGTCCTGTTTTCGTCGCTTCAGGTCCGCATGGTGGTGACGGACCTGCTCACCAGTACGTGGAATCCCAGTAGCACTAGTGAGATCATGAGCCAACTGGTCCCATGCCTCCGCCCTGTACGCTCCCCATGAGACCTGGCCCTGCATGAGTTGGGCCTCATGATGGTGAACTAGGAGCCAGACCATGTATCTGGACTCCTCAACGCCCCACCGCTGTGCTCGAAAGCAACGTCCCTCCCCTACTCCACTCATTCTGCCTGCAGGTCTATTCTACAATCGTTTCTGCTGTGTATTCCCGCCTATGGGGCTTATATATGCCGATTTTCCCGCACATTTCTATGATTGGCCGTTTTGGAATTGTATCTACTTCACAGAAACTGCTTTATCATGCTCCATTCTGGATTATATCCTATATATATATGCTATTTCTGCATTTCTACCTACTGCTGTCATGGCTTAGTGGTTTAGTACCTTGACTCTAGTGCATGGCATCCTGGGTTTGAATCTGACCACTGATTTTTAATTTTCATGACTGTCTGGAAATGAGTTGAGGACCTGTCAATCAAACATGCCAAAACCACTTTTAAGCACTTAAAACCAGGTCTGCGCTCATTTGCGCGGAGCTCACGCATGCACACTGGCGGTGAGCTCCGCTAACACCCGCGCACACCCGCGCTATTTTCTTTGAAAGAAAGAAAAAGGGGTGACAGGAAAGTTGTGAAAAAGGGGTCACAAAGAGGGTAAGACAGTAGGGAAACAAGCGTGGGATTTGCAGGAGGGATGTAGGTAAGGCCCATAGATGCCCATGTCTTAAGCAGCAACAGCTGTGCATTTGTATGTAATTTGGTGTGACATTTGAAACCTTCCACCCCTGAGAGAGGTGTCAGGACAACATTAATATTTGTTGTAAAGCCAATTGTAATTAACAGTTTCAATGTCCAGCGGACATGTGTGCGACATGGACAGCTTTGTATGGGGCGTAATTTTTTATGGGTACAGAGTGCCCTTTTTTTTTTTTTTTCAGGTGAGAGTGGTATGTCAGGTGAAGGAAGTCGGTATAGCTGGGGAGGTAGGTTGGGTAGGTTAACAGACAAGACAGACAAGACGCATACAGGGGCGGTGTATGACACAAGTGGGGGGGTTACACAATTGACGGGGATGGGGGTTGTGATATCCAGGGCACAAGAGCCCACAGATGGCATCAGTGGAACTGATATCCCCACCCATAGGCAGTTGCCACTGTTCCTTCACAGCCCAGGATGGGGCTGTGCTGGGGGCTGTGCAGGCAGGACAACGGCATGCCCGTAAGCTGTGCCACCCGGGCCTCAAGCTGGCGTAGGGGCCCAAGAACAGAGTCTTGGATCTCCCTTCGCACCACAGACCGGACACCTTGGAGGGTTAGTGGACGAGCTCCTCCGACCATGCTTGCAGAGGGGGGACGGGCCCCATCCCCTGCAGCGCTTCCACCCGAAGGTGGCACAGGGCCACTGGAGGAGGGTCCAGCCTGGGCACTAGTGCCAGGTGCAGTCGCCAGCTGAGGTGGGAGAGGTGGGTCCGCTGGGACCTGCCTTCGCAAACGTTCTAGGTTTGTGAGTATGTTATGTTAGTTTGGGTTAGTGGCATATTATTCCATTCAAATTAGTTGTAACAGCATGCATTGGTATTCCCATTAAACAAACACCCAGATATTAACACCATTGAACAACGGGCATATCAATATCACATGCATTATTTGAATGGAAATACACAATCAAACAACATGCAGGGTTGATTAATGGCAACAGGCCATCAGGTTTGCAGGTATGAACAGGGCACATGCAACAACAGACATGCATATATTTTTGAAACAGGACAAATGTCCATGATTAATGAAATGTTCACATACCAATATTTAGTGAGTGTTTTAATTTGCAATTATAGGGTGGGGTGGAGAAAGAAAATGATGACACATTCATAAGTTATACATTGATATACATTTGTAATAGGAACACAATTAACTTGAGGGTGATAGTTTCAAAATGATTTTTAATTGACTGTCATGCTAGACCTGTTACAGATACATCACTATCCTAGTTATTTTGAATTTGATCAGATACATCATCCTGCTACACTTTGATGACAGGGCAGGGGACAACTATGGCTGTTTAGTATGTCAGACAATCATTCATTCTATCTGCAAATTGTTTACTGTCATCACCATATACAGATTTTGGCTTAAACATTCAAGATTCAGACACACTGAAATCAGTTTGGGATGTTAATTTTTAATTCCCACATGCATTTAGTTCTGTAGAACCACACTGAGGCTTATATATTCAGGAGTTATTACTACTTTATTTATTGATACATGACCATTTCTGTCACTCTCACACATCCTGCAATTTCACAGTTCAGGTTGGTACTTCTAGGCTTTGTTCACATATTAGACCTGTGGTGATTCAAACACTTTCCAGCAGCCTCACTTCTGTCATGATTCAGCATTTCAACAGGGGATATATCTCACATGTGATTACCTCAGATTCTGAAGCTGTACTCTTGAGACTACTGCAGGTTATACTACATTTAATTAATGGTGGGACATCTGTATTACAGCACTATTTATTTCTATCAATTATATTTCCAGTTACACTTGCATACTGATGAACTTGTTGCGGCCATACCTGCAGACTTTCACTTGTTGCTTGCACATTATATTACTTTTAATCAATACACTGCAGTGTTCTGATACATGCTACACTATAATATTTATTTACAAGTACTAGGTGGGGTTACTAACCTGCATGGTGGCGCAGCCGCACCAGCCTGCGGTCATATGCCCGTCGATTCATAGAGCGGACACCTGCAGCTGTAATACAAAACAAGTAATATTGGACTACACATCTCCATGGTATCAGCTAGTTGAATTCATTACATACATAAGTAAAATGTAACTTACTCAGTAGTGGGGCGTTGGGCATATCCCGGGCCTCCTGGATCCATTGGGTCAACAGGTCCTGTTTTCGTCGCTTCAGGTCCGCATGGTGGTGACGGACCTGCTCACCAGTATGTGGAATCCCAGTAGCACTAGTGAGATCATGAGCCAACTGGTCCCATGCCTCCGCCCTGTACGCTCCCCATGAGACCTGGCCCTGCATGAGTTGGGCCTCATGATGGTGAACTAGGAGCCAGACCATGTATCTGGACTCCTCAACGCCCCACCGCTGTGCTCGAAAGCAACGTCCCTCCCCTACTCCACTCATTCTGCCTGCAGGTCTATTCTACAATCGTTTCTGCGGTGTATTCCCTACTATGGGGCTTATATATGCCGATTTTCCCGCACATTTCTATGATTGGCCGTTTTGGAATTGTATCTACTTCACAGAAACTGCTTTATCATGCTCCATTCTGGATTATATCCTATATATATATGCTATTTCTGCATTTCTACGTACTGCTGTCATGGCTTAGTGGTTTAGTACCTTGACTCTAGTGCATGGCATCCTGGGTTTGAATCTGACCACTGATTTTTAATTTTCATGACTGTCTAGAAATGAGTTGAGGACCTGTCAATCAAACATGCCAAAACCACTTTTAAGCACTTAAAACCAGGTCTGCGCTCATTTGCGCGGAGCTCACGCATGCACACTGGCGGTGAGCTCCGCTAACACACACGCACACCCGAGCTATTTTCTTTGAAAGAAAGAAAAAGGGGTGACAGGAAAGTTGTGAAAAAGGGGTCACAAAGAGGGTAAGACAGTAGGGAAACAAGCGTGGGATTTGCAGGAGGGATGTAGGTAAGGCCCATAGATGCCCATGTCTTTAGCAGCAACAGCTGTGCATTTGTATGTAATTTGGTGTGACATTTGAAACCTTCCACCCCTGAGAGAGGTGTCAGGACAACATTAATATTTGTTGTAAAGCCAATTGTAATTAACAGTTTCAATGTCCAGCGGACATGTGTGCGACATGGACAGCTATGTATGGGGCGTAATTTTTTATGGGTACAGAGTGCCCTTTTTTTTTTTCAGGTGAGAGTGGTATGTCAGGTGAAGGAAGTCGGTATAGCTGGGGAGGTAGGTTGGGTAGGTTAACAGACAAGACAGACAAGACGCATACAGGGGCGGTGTATGACACAAGTGGGGGGGTTACACAATTGACGGGGATGGAGGTTGGGATATCCAGGGCACAAGAGCCCACAGATGGCATCAGTGGAACTGATATCCCCACCCATAGGCAGTTGCCACTGTTCCTTCACAGCCCAGGACGGGGCTGTGCTGGGGGCTGTGCAGGCAGGAAAACGGCATGCCCGTAAGCTGTGCCACCCGGGCCTCAAGCTGGCGTAGGGGCCCAAGAACAGAGTCTTGGATCTCCCTTCGCACCACAGACCGGACACCTTGGAGGGTTAGTGGACGAGCTCCTCCGACCATGCTTGCAGAGGGGGTCGGGCCCCATCCCCTGCAGCGCTTCCACCCGAAGGTGGCACAGGGCCACTGGAGGAGGGTCCAGCCTGGGCACTAGTGCCAGGTGCAGTCGCCAGCTGAGGTGGGAGAGGTGGGTCCGCTGGGACCTGCCTTCCCAAGCGTTCTAGGTTTGTGAGTATGTTATGTTAGTTTGGGTTAGTGGCATATTATTCCATTCAAATTAGTTGTAACAGCATGCATTGGTATTCCCATTAAACAAACACCCAGATATTAACACCATTGAACAACGGGCATATCAATATCACATGCATTATTTGAATGGAAATACACAATCAAACAACATGCAGGGTTGATTAATGGCAACAGGCCATCAGGTTTGCAGGTATGAACAGGGCACATGCAACAACAGACATGCATATATTTTTGAAACAGGACAAATGTCCATGATTAATGAAATGTTCACATACCAATATTTAGTGAGTGTTTTAATTTGCAATTATAGGGTGGGGTGGAGAAAGAAAATGATGACACATTCATAAGTTATACATTGATATACATTTGTAATAGGAACACAATTAACTTGAGGGTGATAGTTTCAAAATGATTTTTAATTGACTGTCATGCTAGACCTGTTACAGATACATCACTATCCTAGTTATTTTGAATTTGATCAGATACATCATCCTGCTACACTTTGATGACAGGGCAGGGGACAACTATGGCTGTTTAGTATGTCAGACAATCATTCATTCTATCTGCAAATTGTTTACTGTCATCACCATATACAGATTTTGGCTTAAACATTCAAGATTCAGACACACTGAAATCAGTTTGGGATGTTAATTTTAATTCCCACATGCATTTAGTTCTGTAGAACCACACTGAGGCTTATATATTCAGGAGTTATTACTACTTTATTTATTGATACATGACCATTTCTGTCACTCTCACACATCCTGCAATTTCACAGTTCAGGTTGGTACTTCTAGGCTTTGTTCACATATTAGACCTGTGGTGATTCAAACACTTTCCAGCAGCCTCACTTCTGTCATGATTCAGCATTTCAACAGTGCATATATCTCACATGTGATTACCTCAGATTCTGAAGCTGTACTCTTGAGACTACTGCAGGTTATACTACATTTAATTAATGGTGGGACATCTGTATTACAGCACTATTTATTTCTATCAATTATATTTCCAGTTACACTTGCATACTGATGAACTTGTTGCGGCCATACCTGCAGACTTTCACTTGTTGCTTGCACATTATATTACTTTTAATCAATACACTGCAGTGTTCTGATACATGCTACACTATAATATTTATTTACAAGTACTAGGTGGGGTTACTAACCTGCATGGTGGCGCAGCCGCACCAGCCTGCGGTCATATGCCCGTCGATTCATAGAGCGGACACCTGCAGCTGTAATACAAAACGAGTAATATTGGACTACACATCTCCATGGTATCAGCTAGTTGAATTCATTACATACATAAGTAAAATGTAACTTACTCAGTAGTGGGGCGTTGGGCATATCCTAGGCCTCCTGGATCCATTGGGTCAACAGGTCCTGTTTTCGTCGCTTCAGGTCCGCATGGTGGTGACGGACCTGCTCACCAGTATGTGGAATCCCAGTAGCACTAGTGAGATCATGAGCCAACTGGTCCCATGCCTCCGCCCTGTACGCTCCCCATGAGACCTGGCCCTGCATGAGTTGGGCCTCATGATGGTGAACTAGGAGCCAGACCATGTATCTGGACTCCTCAACGCCCCACCGCTGTGCTCGAAAGCAACGTCCCTCCCCTACTCCACTCATTCTGCCTGCAGGTCTATTCTACAATCGTTTCTGCTGTGTATTCCCGCCTATGGGGCTTATATATGCCGATTTTCCCGCACATTTCTATGATTGGCCGTTTTGGAATTGTATCTACTTCACAGAAACTGCTTTATCATGCTCCATTCTGGATTATATCCTATATATATATATGCTATTTCTGCATTTCTACGTACTGCTGTCATGGCATAGTGGTTTAGTACCTTGACTCTAGTGCATGGCATCCTGGGTTTGAATATGACCACTGATTTTTAATTTTCATGACTGTCTAGAAATGAGTTGAGGACCTGTCAATCAAACATGCCAAAAGCACTTTTTAGCACTTAAAACCAGGTCTGCGCTCATTTACGCGGAGCTCACGCATGCGCACTGGCGGTGAGCTCCGCTAACACACACGCACACCCACGCTATTTTCTTTGAAAGAAAAGAAAACGGGGTGACAGGAAAGTGGTGAAAAGGGGTCACAAAGAGGGTAAGACAGTAGGGAAACAAGCGTGGGATTTGCAGGAGGGATGTAGGTAAGGCCCATAGATGCCCATGTCTTTAGCAGCAACAGCTGTGCATTTGTATGTAATTTGGTGTGACATTTGAAACCTTCCACCCCTGAGAGAGGTGTCAGGAAAACATTAATATTTGTTGTAAAGCCAATTGTAATTAACAGTTTCAATGTCCAGCGGACATGTGTGCGACATGGACAGCTATGTATGGGGCGTAATTTTATTGTGGGTACAGAGTGCCCTTTTTTTTTTTTTCAGGTGAGAGTGGTGTGTCAGGTGAAGGAAGTCGGTATAGCTGGGGAGGTAGGTTGGGTAGGTTAACAGACAAGATAGACAAGACGCATACAGGGGCGGTGTATGACACAAGTGGGGGGGTTACACAATTGACGGGGATGGAGGTTGGGATATCCAGGGCACAAGAGCCCACAGATGGCATCAGTGGAACTGATATCCCCACCCATAGGCAGTTGCCACTGTTCCTTCACAGCCCAGGACGGGGCTGTGCTGGGGGCTGTGCAGGCAGGACAACGGCATGCCCGTAAGCTGTGCCACCCGGGCCTCAAGCTGGCGTAGGGGCCCAAGAACAGAGTCTTGGATCTCCCTTCGCACCACAGACCGGACACCTTGGAGGGTTAGTGGACGAGCTCCTCCGACCATGCTTGCAGAGGGGGTCGGGCCCCATCCCCTGCAGCGCTTCCACCCGAAGGTGGCACAGGGCCACTGGAGGAGGGTCCAGCCTGGGCACTAGTGCCAGGTGCAGTCGCCAGCTGAGGTGGGAGAGGTGGGTCCGCTGGGACCTGCCTTCCCAAGCGTTCTAGGTTTGTGAGTATGTTATGTTAGTTTGGGTTAGTGGCATATTATTCCATTCAAATTAGTTGTAACAGCATGCATTGGTATTCCCATTAAACAAACACCCAGATATTAACACCATTGAACAACGGGCATATCAATATCACATGCATTATTTGAATGGAAATACACAATCAAACAACATGCAGGGTTGATTAATGGCAACAGGCCATCAGGTTTGCAGGTATGAACAGGGCACATGCAACAACAGACATGCATATATTTTTGAAACAGGACAAATGTCCATGATTAATGAAATGTTCACATACCAATATTTAGTGAGTGTTTTAATTTGCAATTATAGGGTGGGGTGGAGAAAGAAAATGATGACACATTCATAAGTTATACATTGATATACATTTGTAATAGGAACACAATTAACTTGAGGGTGATAGTTTCAAAATGATTTTTAATTGACTGTCATGCTAGACCTGTTACAGATACATCACTATCCTAGTTATTTTGAATTTGATCAGATACATCATCCTGCTACACTTTGATGACAGGGCAGGGGACAACTATGGCTGTTTAGTATGTCAGACAATCATTCATTCTATCTGCAAATTGTTTACTGTCATCACCATATACAGATTTTGGCTTAAACATTCAAGATTCAGACACACTGAAATCAGTTTGGGATGTTAATTTTTAATTCCCACATGCATTTAGTTCTGTAGAACCACACTGAGGCTTATATATTCAGGAGTTATTACTACTTTATTTATTGATACATGACCATTTCTGTCACTCTCACACATCCTGCAATTTCACAGTTCAGGTTGGTACTTCTAGGCTTTGTTCACATATTAGACCTGTGGTGATTCAAACACTTTCCAGCAGCCTCACTTCTGTCATGATTCAGCATTTCAACAGGGATATATCTCACATGTGATTACCTCAGATTCTGAAGCTGTACTCTTGAGACTACTGCAGGTTATACTACATTTAATTAATGGTGGGACATCTGTATTACAGCACTATTTATTTCTATCAATTATATTTCCAGTTACACTTGCATACTGATGAACTTGTTGCGCCATACCTGCAGACTTTCACTTGTTGCTTGCACATTATATTACTTTTAATCAATACACTGCAGTGTTCTGATACATGCTACACTATAATATTTATTTACAAGTACTAGGTGGGGTTACTAACCTGCATGGTGGCGCAGCACCAGCCTCTTGGTCATATGCCCGTCGATTCATAGAGCGGACACCTGCAGCTGTAATACAAAACAAGTAATATTGGACTACACATCTCCATGGTATCAGCTAGTTGAATTCATTACATACATAAGTAAAATGTAACTTACTCAGTAGTGGGGCGTTGGGCATATCCCGGGCCTCCTGGATCCATTGGGTCAACAGGTCCTGTTTTCGTCGCTTCAGGTCCGCATGGTGGTGACGGACCTGCTCACCAGTACGTGGAATCCCAGTAGCACTAGTGAGATCATGAGCCAACTGGTCCCATGCCTCCGCCCTGTACGCTCCCCATGAGACCTGGCCCTGCATGAGTTGGGCCTCATGATGGTGAACTGGGAGCCAGACCATGTATCTGGACTCCTCAACGCCCCACCGCTGTGCTCGAAAGCAACGTCCCTCCCCTACTCCACTCATTCTGCCTGCAGGTCTATTCTACAATCGTTTCTGCTCTGTATTCCCGCCTATGGGGCTTATATATGCCGATTTTCCCGCACATTTCTATGATTGGCCGTTTTGGAATTGTATCTACTTCACAGAAACTGCTTTATCATGCTCCATTCTGGATTATATCCTATATATATATGCTATTTCTGCATTTCTACGTACTGCTGTCATGGCTTAGTGGTTTAGTACCTTGACTCTAGTGCATGGCATCCTGGGTTTGAATCTGACCACTGATTTTTAATTTTCATGACTGTCTAGAAATGAGTTGAGGACCTGTCAATCAAACATGCCAAAACCACTTTTAAGCACTTAAAACCAGGTCTGCGCTCATTTGCGCGGAGCTCACGCATGCGCACTGGCGGTGAGCTCCGCTAACACCCGCGCACACCCGCGCTATTTTCTTTGAAAGAAAGAAAAAGGGGTGACAGGAAAGTTGTGAAAAGGGGTCACAAAGAGGGTAAGACAGTAGGGAAACAAGCGTGGGATTTGCAGGAGGGATGTAGGTAAGGCCCATAGATGCCCATGTCTTTAGCAGCAACAGCTGTGCATTTGTATGTAATTTGGTGTGACATTTGAAACCTTCCACCCCTGAGAGAGGTGTCAGGACAACATTAATATTTGTTGTAAAGCCAATTGTAATTAACAGTTTCAATGTCCAGCGGACATGTGTGCGACATGGACAGCTATGTATGGGGCGTAATTTTTGTGGGTACAGAGTGCCCTTTTTTTTTTTCAGGTGAGAGTGGTATGTCAGGTGAAGGAAGTCGGTATAGCTGGGGAGGTAGGTTGGGTAGGTTAACAGACAAGACAGACAAGACGCATACAGGGGCGGTGTATGACACAAGTGGGGGGGTTACACAATTGACGGGACGGAGGTTGGGATATCCAGGGCACATGAGCCCACAGATGGCAACAGTGGAACTGATATCCCCACCCATAGGCAGTTGCCACTGTTCCTTCACAGCCCAGGACAGGGCTGTGCTGGGGGCTGTGCAGGCGGGACAATGGGCATGCCCGTAAGCTGTGCCACCCGGGCCTCAAGCTGGCGTAGGGGCCCAAGAACAGAGTCTTGGATCTCCCTTCGCACCACAGACCGGACACCTTGGAGGGTGAGTGGACGAGCTCCTCCGACCATGCTTGCAGAAGGGGGACGGGCCCCATCCCCTGCAGCGCTTCCACCCGAAGGTGGCACAGGGCCACTGGAGGAGGGTCCAGCCTGGGCACTAGTGCCAGGTGCAGTCGCCAGCTGAGGTGGGAGAGGTGGGTCCGCTGGGACCTGCCTTCCCAAGCGTTCTAGGTTTGTGAGTATGTTATGTTAGTTTGGGTTAGTGGCATATTATTCCATTCAAATTAGTTGTAACAGCATGCATTGGTATTCCCATTAAACAAACACCCAGATATTAACACCATTGAACAATGGGCATATCAATATCACATGCATTATTTGAACGGAAATACACAATCAAACAACATGCAGGGTTGATTAATGGCAACAGGCCATCAGGTTTGCAGGTATGAACAGGGCACATGCAACAACAGACATGCATATATTTTTGAAACAGGACAAATGTCCATGATTAATGAAATGTTCACATACCAATATTTAGTGAGTGTTTTAATTTGCAATTATAGGGTGGGGTGGAGAAAGAAAATGATGACACATTCATAAGTTATACATTGATATACATTTGTAATAGGAACACAATTAACTTGAGGGTGATAGTTTCAAAATGATTTTTAATTGACTGTCATGCTAGACCTGTTACAGATACATCACTATCCTAGTTATTTTGAATTTGATCAGATACATCATCCTGCTACACTTTGATGACAGGGCAGGGGACAACTATGGCTGTTTAGTATGTCAGACAATCATTCATTCTATCTGCAAATTGTTTACTGTCATCACCATATACAGATTTTGGCTTAAACATTCAAGATTCAGACACACTGAAATCAGTTTGGGATGTTAATTTTAATTCCCACATGCATTTAGTTCTGTAGAACCACACTGAGGCTTATATATTCAGGAGTTATTACTACTTTATTTATTGATACATGACCCTTTCTGTCACTCTCACACATCCTGCAATTTCACAGTTCAGGTTGGTACTTCTAGGCTTTGTTCACATATTAGACCTGTGGTGATTCAAACACTTTCCAGCAGCCTCACTTCTGTCATGATTCAGCATTTCAACAGGGGATATATCTCACATGTGATTACCTCAGATTCTGAAGCTGTACTCTTGAGACTACTGCAGGTTATACTACATTTAATTAATGGTGGGACATCTGTATTACAGCACTATTTATTTCTATCAATTATATTTCCAGTTACACTTGCATACTGATGAACTTGTTGCTGCCATACCTGCAGACTTTCACTTGTTGCTTGCACATTATATTACTTTTAATCAATACACTGCAGTGTTCTGATACATGCTACACTATAATATTTATTTACAAGTACTAGGTGGGGTTACTAACCTGCATGGTGGCGCAGCCGCACCAGCCTGTGGTCATATGCCCATCGATTCATAGAGTGGACACCTGCAGCTGTAATACAAAACGAGTAATATTGGACTACACATCTCCATGGTATCAGCTAGTTGAATTCCTTACATACATAAGTAAAATGTAACTTACTCAGTAGTGGGGCGTTGGGCATATCCCGGGCCTCCTGGATCCATTGGGTCAACAGGTCCTGTTTTCTTCGCTTCAGGTCCACATGGTGGTGACGGACCTGCTCACCAGTACGTGGAATCCCAGTAGCACTAGTGAGATCATGAGCCAACTGGTCCCATGCCTCCGCCCTGTACGCTCCCCATGAGACCTGGCCCTGCATGAGTTGGGCCTCATGATGGTGAACTAGGAGCCAGACCATGTATCTGGACTCCTCAATGCCCCACCGCTGTGCTCGAAAGCAACGTCCCTCCCCTACTCCACTCATTCTGCCTGCAGGTCTATTCTACAATCGTTTCTGCTGTGTATTCCCACCTATGGGGCTTATATATGCCGATTTTCCCGCACATTTCTATGATTGGCCGTTTTGGAATTGTATCTACTTCACAGAAACTGCTTTATCATGCTCCATTCTGGATTATATCCTATATATATATATATATATGCTATTTCTGCATTTCTAAGTACTGCTGTCATGGCTTAGTGGTTTAGTACCTTGACTCTAGTGCATGGTATCCTGGGTTCGAATCTGACCACTGATTTTTAATTGTCATGACTGTCTAGAAATGAGTTGAGGACCTGTCAATCAAACATGCCAAAAGCACTTTTAAGCACTTAAAACCAGGTCTGCGCTCGTTTGCGCGGAGCTAACGCATGCGCACTGGCAGTTAGCTTGTGGGCGCGACGCGCAAACGGTGTGCGCTGGATTAAACCTTAATTGGCTAGTAACACACATGTTCAGCTAAGCACAGCTAGTTGCAAACAGTTTGAGCCTGTTAAACCGGTGCTTAGCTACGGGCAAGCAATTTGCAGCCTTTTAAACACTACTCAGCTACGGGCACTCTGTCTCACAGCAGCTTAGCTATCAGTACATTTCTAAGTATTTTTATTATTGTGTTACTTGAAAATATATGCTCCATTTCATTCCATTTTACAAAAGGAAATACTTTTACATTTGTACAATACTGTCAGGGGCCTTTTTAGTGCTTATTTACGAAATAAAAAAAGGTTGTTGAGTGGGCTCGAACCCTGCCTGCCTACTCTTAAGCCGGCAACTCTACCGCTAAGCTATTACTTCTTATCTTACTTTGCATATTTAGTTCTTATATCCTTTTCCACTGACTGCTAACTGCAGTTGCGCTAGTAGCACACCCGCGCACACGAGCGCACACAGTAGCAAACATTTACAGGGTTTAAAAAAAATAAAACAGTTTTTATTTTCATTTTATAACATCTGTTCACTTTTACATTGATGGTCTGTGGGGGCATGTGTTGTGTAGTGTGTTTATTCACATTTCCATGGCCTCTCTCGTGGCTGTTTACTTTCAGCCATTCTAGACTTCCGGGGGCGTGTCCGCTAGAAGGGCTTAGGCTACGGACATGTCACCTACTGTCATACACGGACCGTGTAAGAGTTACGGTGTGATTCAGCATGCCTCATGCACCTCATGCATATGCATGACATGCTGACATCACACCGTTTAACTGCAGCCTCCATGTAAGAGTTATAACTCTTACACGGAGGCTTCCTGAATCCTGCCTAAAGTGTCCCTTTGAAGAATGAACAACTTCAAAATCTATTAGTCACTTTGTTTTGCAGCACTTTTGTAGCACAGCAAATTAAGTAACAATTTTAAAAAATGTTTTAGCTTCTGCCACAGTCATATAATATCTATCATATAATATAGGTGTGTTTCTGCCCCCCCAAAAGTTATTTACTCACCATAACGTTCCATTTGTGTTGTCCATTTTTATTCTTCTTTAACTGTTGGGTTCGGATCTGACCCTTGGATGCCACTCGACTATTTTTCCAGCTCGTGGGACACTGGAACTCTCAAGCTCCTCCCTTACCCATAATGCACCGTTCCCTAACATTCCTTAGATCTTGTTTGTTGCCCTTTAAGCCTGTATGCATCAGAAAAAGATTAAACAACAGCAGCTGAAACTCAAATAAAGGAACTCTGGTTCCTTCAGCATCTTTCAATCCTTCCAAAACTCAATATGGAGGTGGTTTGGAGGGAGGAAAGCTGAGGAAGAATGAAAAATGGACAACATAGATGGAGCATTAAGGTGAATACTTAACATTACTATTAGATGTCATTATCATTCATTCCTCAACTGTTGGGACAGAGTTTCCAGCTACCTATATCCCAGGAGGACTCTAAGGAAAGATAATCTTGAGCACCACTGAGCCAAAGGCTACTGCTCCCCTAGAGACCAGATCAGAGTTGTAATGAGCAATAAAGGTATGAGGATTAGCCCAAGTATGCACAAATGCACAAATATCATCCAATGAAGAGCTAGATAAAAAAGCTGAAGAAGTCGCTATAGACCTGCTAGAATGAGTAAAGATAAACTCAATTTTTCATAAACAAAGGTAATACAATCAGTTAGCCATTTAGGCAAAGTCACTTTAGAGAGTGATTTGTCCAATTTCATTTCTGAAAAGGAAACAACTGTTCTGACTTTCTCAAATTTTTGTTTCTATGTAGATAAAACCACAATTGTCTGTGAACATCCAAAAGGTGTAACATGTACGCTCCTTTATTTGAGAAATTTGGAACGAAAACTGGAAGGTTGATAGCCTGAGTAGTACTGCATTCTGGCACTAACTTAGGAAGAAAAGAGGGATTTTTGTAATGATACCCTCTTATTCTTAAGAAAACCAAATAAGGAGACTTTGAAGTAGTTCTGAAACTCTTCCAGCAGAGGTAATGGCCACTAAAAATGCAGTTTTCCAGGTCAAAAATTATTTCACACTTAGCTGATGGTTCAAACTAAGATTGTAAAACAATGTTTAAATCCCATGAAGGAGTGGTGTCTTTTAATGGGGGGTCTAAGAACAAAAGTCCCCCTTAGAAAGGCTTTGCAAAGTTTGGAGTAAGTTAAAGATGAGTTATTTACACCTACATGAAAATTAGAAATGGTAGCTAATTGTACTTTCATAGTAGTCGAGCTTCTTTAAATACTGCAGCTAAAAATTCAAGAACTTTAGGAACCAGTGCTGAAAAAGTGTCTGTGTCTTTTCGCTGCACTCAAAAAACAATATCTTTTCCATTTACTTCTATAAAGTTTTCTAGTGGAAACTTTGTGGGAAGATAAAATAATGTGGCAGACAAGGTAGGAGAGGCTGGGCTGTCTAGCAATCAATGGAAGAGGAAAAACTATGTGGTCAACTTTCGGCATGGAATGTCCAGATTTGTCAAGTCTGTTGGGTGAGACAGAAGGTCTGGAACTGGATCCAGAATTCATGGTGGGGGAAGTAGATGTGACCAAAGAAAGCAAAACCAAATCTGATGAGGCCAGCAAGGGACAATGATGATAACTGATCTTCAATTGAGATGCATTCTGAAGAAATTTGAGGATTAGAGGTAGTGAGGGGTATGCATAAAGTTGACCAGAGGATAGTGGTGAAGTTGAGTGTCCCTTGGTGACTCTTCCGGGGGAATCAGAGCAAAGAACCTGCTGCACTTGCTGTTGAGGGAAGATGCAAAGAGATCACAGCATGGTTGTCCCCACTGGAGGAAAATCCTTTCTGCAACCTTCATATTGAGGGACTACTCATGAGGCGTTAGAATGGACCTGCTTAAATTGTCTGCAGTCATGTTGGATTTCCCTGGAATGTGCATTGCTATCAGGAAACGATTGGATGATATCACCCATTGCCACACTCTCATAGCTTTCCGACACAGGGGGTAAGATTTGGTTCACCCTTGTTTGCTGATGTACCAGACCATTGACATATTGTCTGTCTGGAATGCAGTAGTCCTGGAGGAGATAATGCCTCATTTCCTGAACATTGATATGTGTATTGGCCTCTTTTGGGGAGCATGTGCCTTGGACTGTCTTTCCCAAGAAATGCCCCAGCCCACCTGATCTGGGAAGTGTCCATGGTGACTATGGCCTTTGGCTGCGGGACAACCAAAGGGCAACCATCTTCTAACTGATCAGAATGTATCCACCATAGAAGGTAATTTTTGGAAGCCTGCATTATGACTGGATAAAGGTTGTTGAAGAATGGACCATTGAGTTGCTAGAGCCCATGGGAGGATCCTTATGTGGTATTTTGCTAATGGTACCAGAATGATTGCGGCAGACATGGACCCCAGTTCTAAGAGGATCATTTGAGCTGAAAGAGTAGAACTTTGAATGACCCTCCTGACATGGAATCGAATGGTTTGAACCCTTGATAGAAGGACAGAGGCTGTTATAGATACTGTATTGGGCAAGGCTCTGATGAACTCCAATACCTGAGCTGGTTTGAGTTGAGATTTCTTGTGACGTGGTCATTCCCAGGTGAGAGCATAACTGGAGTACATAGTCTCGTGCTTTGATCAGATGATGCATGTGGTCATGAGCAAGTTGTCTAAACATGGAAACACCTGGAATCCTTGTAGTCTCAAGTGAACTGCTACTTCTGCCATATACTTGGTAAACACCCTGGGAGCTGTGGTGAGACCAAAGGGTAGAGCTCTGAATTGGTAATGACTGCCTTCCAGCCAGAATTGTAGATATCTCCTGGATCGTCTGTTCATTTTGATATGATAGTATGCATCCTGAAGATCTATTGAGCACATCTAGTCATCCTTGTGAAGAAAAGGCAGAATTAACTGAAACTTGACCATCCAGAACTTTATGCACTGAACTGATTTGCTGAGATTGCTGACACCCAAAATTGGTCTCCAGTCCCCTGTTTCTTTTGGCACTAAAATGAATTTTGTGTATGTTCTGGAGTCTCTCTGGTCTGAGGGGACTTCTTGGATGACATTTTTTTCTATCAGCTTGTTTATTTCTAATGCTGCTTCTTCCCTGTGATTGGGTGGAACATCTGGGATTTTGTTTACTATTAAATGGGGTGGTAGGGAAAAGGGTATTGTATAACCTATGGAAATAACTCTCTGCACCCATGAATCTTTTGTAATCTCTAGCCAGGCTCTCTGTTGCAGGGATAAATAACCCCTGAAGGTCTCCAGAGACAGACAGTTGGTCCTCCTTTCAGGACCGCTGATAGGAATTGTCAGAGAAGGTATCTGTAGATCTGATTCTGCAGACCACCTCTGCCACTGGGACAGCATCTTCCATTAAGAGTTCTGTCGTCTACCACTGGGGGAACTATCTCCACATGGATCTTGGAAGGGACTCTGGGACTTTCCAAGCC
Organism: Protopterus annectens; assembly: GCF_019279795.1. Taxonomy (NCBI): domain Eukaryota; kingdom Metazoa; phylum Chordata; order Ceratodontiformes; family Protopteridae; genus Protopterus; species Protopterus annectens. Next base: position 591,785,174 of record NC_056736.1, on the reverse strand, counting down.
ACATTTTGTCCACCTCATTAGTTCCTAGAAAAGGTCCATTGAGGGTTCAGCAAACATATGCCCGCAGCAGACAGGATTTTACCTGACTGCTCACACCTAGAGAGCATGTCATTTTACCTTGGGTCCAAATAAAGAACTTCTGTCAAAGGAGCACTGATGAAGGGTTCTGCAAAATCACACAATCACATCTAAGCATGTCTCCTAATGGAAATGCCTAAATCTGCTGCCCATAAGATCTCTTCATCTGCTTGGGAGATAAGTCTCATGGACAAGTTTGAAATGGATTGGACAGTAGCTAGCTACTAGGCAATGGTACTCTCTGCCTTGGAGGATATGGTCCTAGAAAGGGATTTGGTAAGTTGCCTAATCAAATCCCTCTAGAGCCTAGTGAAGTTTGCGAACTAGTTCAGTGACTGAAGGGAAAAGGTCGCTGAAGAATACACATGCTTCCCAACTCTGTCCAGCACCCTAGACTCCCTGTTGGGGGAGCTGAGGAACTTTGTTATACTAGTTCCTTTTTCATGGCTGCTACTATGACCATGGCATTGACTGGTACTATTTGCTCCAAAACTCTGTCCTTTGGTGGTTTCCTATCTGGTTTCTTGGAGATAGGCTAGATGGTGTCAGATTCCTTAATGCGCCCATCGAGAGACCAACGCAATGAGCTTATCGGCATGCAGAGTCACCAAGAAGGTAGATGGGCTAGCCCTAAAAGCTTCATGGAATACCAACTCCTGTTGGGAAGCATTGAGGGGAGACCAACCACCCCTTTGCCTTAGAAGTTATAGAATGCCTCCAAATGAGACATCATCAAGTGATGATCTTGGGGACCCTTCCCCATCATCAAAGTCGGTATCCTGTGTGAAATATACTTGTGGAGAATCTAGGTGCCTCCTTTTGCACTTTTTCTTCCTAGGATCTTTTTCAGTGGGATGCTCCAGAGTAGTATCTGAAGAAATTAATATACCCTCCTGGGTATCCTGGTGACTTATCTGGACTGGCTGCCTTTGTGACACAGGTGATTGAGGCTATAGATGCAGAGACAAACAGAGTTGGGAAGTTAGAGTGAGGAGGGAGGAGAAGTCTGGATTCTGGGAACAGAAAAAGCTCTCTCCACTACCTTGAATGCAGAGTGCCTCAGAGAGTAGGAAGCCAATGGCTCCAAGAAAACATGTTTCTGAACTGTAGGCTCCCTTTGCCCCAAAGGCAGACTACTCGAGGAAGGAGTCATAGTTGAGCTATGTAATACTGAAGCTTCAAGGGGCAGAGATGGCTCCAACAACTTTGGAGTAGACTCCAACAACCTGGATCTGGTGCCAAGAGTCATCTGGCTCTGAAGTGCTTGGTGCTGGTCCACTCAGAGATGCTTCAGAGTCAAATATACCACGATTTTCATATCCGACTGCCCTGAAACCAATATTTGGATCAGAGAAGGAGCCAGCATTGGTGGGGTAGTGTTAAAGTTCTCCTGACCCAATGGGGTTGGAGCAAGAAGGACCACCATTTGAATCTGCATCAAGAGGAACTTCCTCATTATACTGTCAACATCGGCTTCGGAAACACTTTTCGAGGAACAAGTAGAAGATGCTGTCAATGGTGCTGTTGAATTATGGTTTCTAGGAGACTTATCCAAGAAGGGGAAGGTAGGTGAGAGGAAACTGAATCCAAGACCAATGGTGGAGATTGAATTTGAGAAGACTTTTCAGGTTTATCCTTTGGTTCTGAGGGGTTCGGATCCGAAGGTTACAAAACTTGGCAAGGAGATTCTGAACCCGGATTCGAAGGAGAGGTCAGAGCCAGGGAAAGCTTTTTCACATTTTTTTATCAAATTTCTTTGGAGTTTGAGCCCCAGATGCTGCTGCTGCTGACGATTTAGAAAGAAGCAAACCTCTTAAATCAGTATATTTTTCCTGTCTATCAGAGCTCTATGAGTAAAAGCTTTGCAGATGTTACAGTTGGAGTCTAGATGCTCAGGGCCTAGACAATAGACACATTAAGAGTGTGCATCTGACAGGAATCTTATGGCTGCAGGCCGTACATTTTTTTTTAAATCTGAAGGCTTTTCGTACATTTTAATGTACTAAATTAACAAGTACTATAAAAACAAATACACAAGATATAGATTTATTTTAAAGGAAACAAGGGAAGAAAGGTTACCAACGATGGTAAGCAGAGAAATACTAATTAGGTACAAGGAAAAGGAATAGCAAAACGGGTGGATAACGCTGTAAAGAAAAGATTTATATAACAATGGAAGATCTAAAACGAAATTTTAAGAAAAATTTTCACTCATGAATAACTAGTTAGCTAAACCCAAGAGTTGGCAGTGACCATGTCCACATGCTAAGGTGACAAATGAGAACTGGGGAATGTTAGTAGACTAGGACATTATGGGTAAGTTAGGAGCTCAAGAGTTTCAGTTCCACAAGCTGGAAAAAGTGGCCAAGTCAAATTCAAGGGTCGGATCCAAACCCAGCAGTTGAGGAATGAATGAAAATGACAACATCAGATCAGCTAGTCACCTAAATTCATCAATTTCTCAAATGTCACTGTCCCCGTGTGGAAATTTTACAGTTAAACAGAAGTGTGAATTTGTGATATCCACAGACCGACATTTAAAGAACGTTTACTGTTATCGCCAGAATATACTCATGATTTCTGCAGTCGTAGATGTTGCAAAGCAGCCGAGTTTCCAGGCTGTGTCCATGTTGCCAGTACCCATGTTTAGGCTTTGTCTCTCATTTCAAAGATGGCCTGGCCAGTCATGCCAGTGGTAAATTTATGAACTTGTCCAGTTGTCCAGCTCCTTCTTACAGGCAGACAGTGTGTTATCCTGCCTAACGTGGAGAGGAAGTTTGTACAAGTGAAGTGGTAAGCACTGCATGACAAATCTATCCCTCCTCTTAGCCTTATTTGTTGGAGTAGTTTTAAACCTCTGTTACTTCTTCATGTACAAAAAACATGTAATCTGCAAGTACCTGCTATACATTCGGTGTGGCTGATCAGTCAACATAATGTGTACTTTTTTGACAGTTCTCTGATCTGTGGTGTATAATATGCCATTTTAAAAAATATACTGCAAAACCATATCGGCAGTCTTTTAAAAATTGTTTTTAAAGCACATTGCTGACAATCTCGTCTCTTGTTTACCGACATGAGCTGTTCTCTGTAGTCAATATTTCCTTGTGGACTAAAATAGGACGCATGTCCCTTAATATTAACATCTTGTCATCGGTTTTGGATATACTGAAGTAACTTTGTATAAACATTTTAAGAATCTGTAGTGTTTATGAATCACATTTTCTTTCTGTTAGAATCATGTCTCGTGGTACTTATGTACCACTAGTGAAGATAGCTGCTACATTGTTAATTGCATTCAGTACATACATCTAATACCGGTAATGGATTATCTTTTTCTTAAAGCTCAGTCCATTCTTTTGTACTTCATTCACAGCTGATGTTTTGCTAAGTACGTCCAGTAGCTCTCACTCAGGTGCATCATATTTTAGACACCTAGGATGGTAAGTACTAATCAAACATATATGAAACACCTTCCTTACCTTCTGCTGTTGTAGGTACAAGTGAAATACTATAGACATATCAGAACATACATCATGTATTTCTGGAAACAATTGTTTTTAGACAGTATATAACAATTCCGTGTTTTATAAATGATCAGACTGTGGTACATACTGTTCTAGAAATGAGTTAGAAAATTTTGTGAAGTATATGGAAACTGTGAAATTTAATGTGCAATTCTCTTTTCTGATTGTTATACATAACATTGTAACACTAGAAGTTAAGGAATGCTTTTTTGTTATATGCAAGTGTGTTTAGAAAGTGTGCAGATAAATCCTCATGTTTGCAGATTGACAGCTGCTATTATAGGATCATATAATCATAGGAGGTTACTAGGCTATTGGCCGTGAGGCCCTTATAAGCTTAGCCAAGAGTTTAGCCCATGTTTAGACAAATTAGCACCCGATGTCCCTGTCCAGCAAGGACATGGGTGGAATCCCAGGGGTATATTTTCTATTTCCCATCCAGTTATCCAGGTTGCGCTTAAAACGGGGTGAAGAGGTACTCTGCTTGATGTGGGGATGGAGTCTATTCCATAGACAGGGGAGTCTCTGGGACACAAATCTGTCACGCCAACAAGTCTTGTTGATGTCACAGACCAGGCTGAGACCGCATGTGTGGGTTTCTCAAGTGGAGCTTGACTTCCGAATATGCAGCAGTCCCATCAAGGTGGAGTCTATGATCACATTGTATGCCAGACAGAGGTCACCTCTGAGGAGTGTGTATGAAACTGAGTAGAGGGATAGGGTTTTTAGCCTATTTGTGTATGGTAGATGTTTGAGGCCCTGGAGTCTCCTGGTGAGGAAACTCTGTGGTCTCTCCAGCTGCTGCATGTGCTTTGCGAGGTACATGCTGAAAGAGGCATTTTACTCAATAATGGGCCTTATAAGGGTAGAATACAGGGATGTTATGACCTCCTAGTCCATGGATGAGATACCCCTACGTATGAGGTGAGCCATGTAGAAGGCTTTCCATAGTAGGCAAGCAACATGGTGATCCAAAGTCAGGTTGCTATCAACCTGGGTGCCCAAATCTCTCACAACTGACTGCGTGCTTAGTACATTGTTATTAATGTAATAATATCTGGGGATGTCACTCTCCCCAAAGGGGATGATGATGATGCATTTTTTGTATTCAGCTTGAGGCCATGTTTCTGGCACCAGTCATCTGTCTGAGTGAGACCCTCTTGGAGGATGTCCACATCAGTAGGGGAATTGATGACAGCACCCAACTTGCAGTTATCTGCAAACCTGGTCAGCCATAGCCCACTGGTTTTGTCCTGCACCTCGGAAAAGTATATCCCAAATAACAGAGGGCCCAAGACCAAACCCTGGAGTATGCTGCTTGTTACGGGTCTACTGCTTGAGGTGGCTTCCCCTATTTTGACTACATGGGTTCTATCAGTGAGCCAGCTTGCTACCCATCTGGTAACATATGGATTGATGCCTAGTTGAGAGAGTTTATCTATTATGCCCAGTGGGGAAAAGTGTCAGAAGCTTTGGCCAGGTCAAGGTAGGTGGTGTGCACAGTCTTCCCCTCATCCATGGCTTTGGTGACTGTCTTAAAGAAGTCGACCAAATTTAGCAGACATGACCTCCCCTTGACAAAGCTAAACTTTGTGGGATCAAGTGTTTGGAGGTTGCCAATGTCCTTGTTAATGTGGTCCATGATAATCTGTTCCATGGCCTTGCAGATCAGGCTAGTTAGGCTGATGGGTCTATAATTTCCCAGATCGGTGGACGCGCCACCTTTGTGTAAAGAGATGACAGTGTCTGTCCTCCACTTAGTTGGGAAGAAGCCAGTACTCAGGCTTTGGTTGAATAGGGTGCCTAATGGTACTGCAAGTTTCTGTCTGAGTTCACATAGGATGCGGCCTGGGATGTTATCGGGTCCATGGATGCTGTATTTTTTGCCTTTGAGAGAGCAGTGATGACCTGTTCCCTAGATATAAGGGGAAGGGGGCAGGTACTGAGGATGCCCTGATTTACTGATGGGGGGAGAAAGGGGTAAAGTTTTTGCTGAATCTGTCAGCCAGCACGTTTGCTCTATCTGCAGCATTTGTATATATGGTGTAATTGACCACCAGTTCTGAACAGATATGGGTGCTTCCCTTGAGGGTGCAGACATATGTGAAGAAAGCCTTATGATTGTCTCTAGTAGATGTGGCTAATTTGGACTCAAAGTGTGCTTTGGAGAATTTCACTAGTGCTCTTATTTGCTTGTTCAGGCTAAGGAGACATTGCTTCCATTTGGGCACCTGCGCCTTCTTGGTCATGGACAGCAATTTTTTCCTTTTTCCTCTTGAATTATTATATACAGCTGTAAACAGCAAGTATATTGCCTTGTTTGCAGGTCATTGTTTGCCATCCAAGGTTCTTGAATTACTTTGCACATCCACAAACAGCATACTTGCACAACACACATGTATACACACACACACACACACACACACACACACACACACACACACATTACACATTTGTAGTCTTCTTTATGAATATGTATGACTTCTGTTTATTGCTTGTCTCTGCACACACAGAGACACACGTGTGTGTGTGTGTGTGTGTGTGTGTGTGTGTGTGTGTGTGTGTGTGTGTGTGTGTGTGTGTGTGTGTGCAAGTGCATGTAATGATGCTAAGAAATAGTTTTCAAATAATGAAATGAAATACAAAGTTGAAATGCAATAGTTGTGCAGAAAAATATTTTTGGATTAATAATTCTTCCATCTGCATTGGTAATGATCTGTTTTTGCAGCCACCCTGCATTTTTGTATAAAACCATTATTTCCTTTGTAGAAACTGAATTTTTAGTGAACCTCTTTAACATTTGAATACTGAATTCTTTGTTGTGAATGATGTCTTTATTAAAGGTCATTTTGTCTGCTTGTTGTTTAGCTGGTAATTTATTTATAAATGAACAAAAGATGTGTTCGACAGAGGCTAAGAAAGAACAGCTCATCAAACATAATACAATCACAAAAAAGCTAATATAAAACTTGGAAGACAGACTAGGGTGCATAATTTAAATTCCATAAGAGGAATAGTTTTGCCACGATATTGTTACATTGCCTGGTAAAAATGTTGATTATTCTTGTTATGGGCAGAAAATCATGACACTAACAGAAATAATAACTGAAATAAGATACATTCTTGAAGCTGGAGATTGTTTGCAACAAATAAATGATTTATATGAATCAGAAACAGCAAGACATGGTAAGATAGCCGCACACCTGTTAGACAACATGTAGTAACGTAAAATATTATTGTATTTAGTAAGAGAGTGAAACATACAAAGTGACCCTGATGACATAACGAGCTTAATTCAGTAAGTGAATGGGTGGCTGTTACAGACATAGTGCTATAAAACGCAGACCAGGACACGGACATAATGCCCAAGAAATGCAGTGAAAATAAAAATGATGAAATTAAACATACCTCATGGAATAATGAAAGTTCTAGAGAAGGAGTGTTAATTTAAGGGCTGAATATCGTCTGATCCAGAATAATAAAACATCATTCTTAGCAGAATGTTCAGATTAAGGTAGCATCACTGTAAGGTATCATCATAATTAGGTTTGCCTTCATATGGTCGACTGCACTGTGACGCCCGTGCCCTGGCCCAGCAATCAAGGAACCCCAATCCTCACCACTAACACCAGTGAGGGGCGTCTCATATAGGAGGAAAGGAAAACAAATACACACAGTAAAGTGAAAATTCCCTTAAGAGCACACAGAGATCACAGTCAGTCCGGGGCTGGTCGTTCCCTCGCTCTCCAAGTCCGTAATAAGACTCCCCACTGGCACAGCTATAAGGTCCAGATCTCAGCCTAGTGGGCAAGCTAAAACCTCCAGCATCCTCTCTGTCCAACCAGTGCTTTGTGTCCCTGCCCAGATAGCTCACACACACACACACACACACACACACACACACACACACACACACACACACACACACACACACACACACGCACACAGACTTAGAGAAGAGATTATACAACCACACAGATACTGCTGGAAAAGGCTGGCACAGGTTCTCCAGCTGTGCCCATTTTTCCCAGACTATATGGTAGTAACAGCTGCCACCACCTACTAATATGTATTAGCTACTCAAAGGCCCTTAAAAGGGTGTCCAATTATTACAATGCAATATTATAATCCACTTGGTAGTATAGCCCAGGGCTAAAGCTATTGGAGTGGCTTTGTACAATTTTACCAAAGGCATGCAAGTAGTCTAAAGAGCTTAAATTATCTCTACAAAAACAGCCACAGTTGAAAGGGTTTAAAAATATTTACTAACAAATAGTCAAAATACAAGACAGTACTTGTTACTACATAGTGCTAGTCAAGAGTTCAGAGTTCACAGAGAAATACTTAAAATAATTCAGTAGTACAGTTCTGACATCACAGAAAAACACAGTCTAATCTTTCTAGTTTCTAGCTATTTCTAAAAGAAAACACAAATCTAAGGTAAACTTACATATTGAGCAAGACAGTGCTGGTGAGTTGGATGGTCATGACAAAAATGCTTAATGCTCTCTGATTCTCTCTGTTTTTAAAATCACATTCCTGGTTCATATTACATCATTCTTCACACTTCCTTGGGTTCCCAGGCTAACAGAAACTACATTTACATTCTTCACCTCTGGGTAGAAACCAGAGCAATAAAGGGCATTTATGCATGCAAATTCTGGCCATTAACTCTGGCCTTACAACAATAGGGAGGATGCCTCCCTCTAGACTTACTGACTCTGAGTTTTAACATCAAAGGGTTATAACATGCTTTACTTTGTCAGTAGAGTGCTTTGTTGTTACATTTTTTTCAGTTCCACATGTAACACTATTTTTACCATTTAAGACAACAAGTCTGTGGTTTACATTAATATTTACAGATGACAGAATTATCTCGAAAATGATACCTGGCTAGGCTGGCAGCCTTCATCTATCTTCACCCAATCTTCACATATCCCCCCCCCCCAGAGAACTCAAGCTAGTTTTTCAAGTGACCCTTGAGAAATGCTGCTTGAGGGAGTTAGGTCTATCTGAGTATACCTTACCCCGTTCCCTGACTTGAGAGCCCATCTGCATTGGCATTGCTAATCCCACTGCAGTGCTGCACGTACATATCATATGCTTGCAACCCCAGGCTCCATCTTAGGAACTTGGCATTTTGCTGGCTGGTTCTGTTTAACCATGTTAGGGGGTTGTGATCTGTCATAACAGTGAATTTCCTTCCATACAGATAAGACTGAAGTTTCTGCAGTGCCCACACTATGGCTAGACATTCCTTTTCTACAGCTGCATAGAATTCATCTCTGGGTTGGAGCCTATGACTGAGATAAACCACTGGGTGCGCTTTCCCCACTGAAGAAATCTGGCTAAGTACAGCCCCCACCCCATGGTTCAAAGCATCCACCTGCACAACAAATTCTTTGCTGTAATCTGGACTGGCTAACACAGGGGTCCTACCTAGGCTTCTCTAAGTGTCTGGAATGCCTGCTCACATGGTGGGGTCCACATTACCTTATCTGGCCTGTTCTTTCTTGTCAGGTCTGTGAGGGGAGCAGCTATGGTACTATAACTTGGGATGAACTTTCTGTAGTACCATGCTGTCCCTAAAAATTCCCTCGCCTGCTTTTTAATAACAGGTGCAGGCCATGCCTGAATGACTTCCACTTTGGCAGGTTCTGGCGTTATCTTACCACTCCCCACTCTATGTCCTAGGTAGGAGACCTCTGCCATACCCACCTGACATTTGCTCTGCTTAATGGTCTACCCTACCCTCTGTAGTCTGCCCAGCACCTCCCTGACATGCTGAAGATGCTGTGTCCAGGAATGGCTGTAGATGGCAATATCATCTAGGTAAGTAAGGGCAAACCCTCCTCCCCCTGCCAGGATATGATCTGCCAGCCTGTTGAAAGTTGCTGGGGCATTCTTCATCCCAAAGGGCATCTTTGTGAACTCATACAAGCCAAAAGGAGTCACAAATGCTAACTTCTCTCTAGCACTGAGAGTCAAGACACCTGCCAGCAACCCTTGGTAAAATCAATAGTTGTAAGATACTAAGCCCCAACCAGCTGCTCTAGGGCCTCATCTGTCCTAGGCATGGGGTAAGCATCTGACTCTGTGCGACTATTTAATTTCCTGTAGTACACACATAACCTAGTGCTGCCATCCTTCTTTAGCACCAGCACCACTGGGAAGGCCCAGGGACTGTTGGACTTTGAATCACCCATAGTTCCAACATCTCCTCTACCTCCTCCCTCAGAGTCTGTTTGTCTCTCTCAGGCACTCTGTAAGGGGCCTGCCTAATAGACCTTTGGGGTCCTGTATCCACCTTGTGCTGCCCCAGGTGGATGCACCCTGGTTTCCCAGTGAACATGTCCCCAAATTCCTGCAACACTGCTTGGATTTCTCAAACCTGGGTAGGAGATAGCTGCTGGGACATTGCTACCCCTTCCACTGAGGTGTCATCTCGAGCCTCACTGAGGAGATCAGTCCCCAGATCTCCCTCAGACTCCTCCTGAAATCCACTGCAAATGCTCCGCACAAGGGCCTCCCTATCATGGTAAGGTTTCATCATGTTAACATGGTACAATTTATGCCCCTGCCTTCTGGTTAGCAGTTCCACCATGTAGTTAACATCACTTACCTTTCTTACCAATTTGTAGGGTCCCTCCCAAGCTGCTTGCAGTTTGCTGTGCCTGACAGGAATGGGAACCATTACTTACTGCCCCACTGCATACTCTCTAGCTCAAGCATGCCTTTCATGCCTCACTTTTTCTGTTGTTGGGCTTCTGCCAGGTTCTCCTGGGCCAGGCCTATGAGTTCCCTAAGCCTTGTCCTGAGTTTCAGGACATATGCCACAACAGACTCCTTGTGAGACTCACACTCACCTTCCCACTCATCTCAAATTAAATCTTGAGGTCCCCTCACCCTATGCCCATACAGCAACTCAAAGAGTTAAAAACCTGTGGATTCCTGGTGAACGTCTCTGTAAGCAAACAACAGATGGGGCAAATATTTGTCCCACTCCCTCTTAAACTGATCTGCAAATGCCCGTAACATGAAGTTGATTGTAGTGTTTAACCTCTCAACAAGATCATTAGTCTGGGGATGGTAGGGGATGGTCTTCATGTGCTTCACCCCACAGGACTTCCACAGACAAGCCAGCAGGTCTGACATGAAAGTGGCACCTCCGTCAGTCAGTATTCCTTTTGGGAAACCTACCCTGCTGAAAATCTCTATCAGAGCATTTGCCACCTTCTCTGCATCAATGGAGGACAAAGCCACCACCTCAGGGTATCGTGTAGCATAATCCAGTACCACTAGGATATACTTTTTCCCTGTGGAACATGGAGTACTCAGAGGACCTACAGTATCCATAGCTACCCTCTGAAATGGCTCCTCAATCACAGGCAAAGGCATCAAAGGACCTCTCACCTTGTCCCCTGCCTTGCCTACCTACCTTTTGCCACTGCTCACAGATCCTGCAGTACCCTGTTACATCTCTGAAAATTCCAGGCCAATAGAAGTTCTGCATAATATGCCTTATTGTACGTTTTATGCCCATATGACATGCAAAGAGACTATCACGGGCTGTGTGCTAGAAGCCCCAGATGGTAGGCTCTAGGCACTACCAACTGTTGTACTCTCTCACCTTCTAGCCCTCCCTCAGGGGTCCAGTCTCTGTATAGTAACCCTTTGTCCCAGTATACAAATTTCCCCCTTTTCTTGAGAGTCAGGTGCCTTCCTAGCTACTTGCCTCAGGCCTTGCAGTGTAGGGTCTGAGAGCTGAGCCTGTCTCAACTCTCTCCTTGTAACCCTTCCCAGCTCCCCTTCCACAGGAAGTCTGGCATCCTCTTACAGTGGTGCTTCACTGTCAGCCTGGATACTGCTACTCACCTCTACCTTTGCAGTCACTCTATCCAAGGGACCATCAGTACCCCCAAGCAGCTGTTGCTCACCTTCAGTCTCACTGCTACAGCGTAGCTCTCTTCCTGAAGTAACCACCTCACCAGTCCTGGCTGCAAGTATGCAGTTTGTCTGGGTCTCCCACAGGGTACCAGACTTACCTGCTTTTCTCCAAGCCTGACTGCATGTAACTGAACAAGCATAGGGTACTGCACTATCAGAATCATTCCCTATCAGGGCATCTGCAGGTATATCCTCAAACACACCTACTTGCTGGCTTCCTTTTCCACCCTCCCAGTCCAGGTGAACCCTAGCCAAAGGTATTTGGAATGGGATCCCTCCTAAAGCCCTGACTGGAGTAGACTGTCCAGGCAAGTAGTGCTCCTCTGTAACCATTGCAGGCTTTACAATGGTTATATCAGAGGCTGTGCCTCTCTTGGCAATGGCCTCTTTGCCATTCACTACAATAGGATATAACCTTTGGTGGCAGTTTGGTACCCTTGTTGTCCCAAGATAACCTACTATTGGCATTTTGTCTTTCCCACTTACTGGCTCCCTCACCGTTTGTTCCCCACCTTGCCTCCGTGGACACCTGTGTGCCATATGGCCCCACTGGTTGCATTCAAAACATTTAACCCTAGGTCCTGGACATGTACCTGGACAAGTGGCTTCCCCTGCTACTGACAGATTCTGTTGGGGCAGTCTGTGCTGCCCACCATGTGTTCTTTTAGACCCCATGAGCAGTACTGGGGTCCCTTTCCTGTGCAGGGCTGCCCTGCTTGCTAGGTATAGGTCTTCCTTCTTCCCCAACTCCTCTGAAGTAGCACATTGTCTATCAGCTAACCAGATCTTCATGTCCTCAGGCAAAGTGCTAAGGGCTTGTTTGCACACCAAAAGGTCTGCCAGCCCTACAAAAGTGGTGACCTGACATCCACTCACCCACTTATGGAAATAAGTGCTCAGTTCAGCAACATATTCACCCACACTTTCATCTGCCTTGCATCTATGCTCACAAAACCTTTTCCTATACATTTCAAGTGTTAGCTTAAACAATTCTAACAAGTGATTTTTAACAGCAGTATAATCAAAACATGCAACGTCAGACATTTTTGACAGAACAGTTACAGCTTTACCATGGAGTAAGGCGGTCAGGAACCGTACCCAGAGCCTTTGGTCAACACCATACTGTTTGCATGCCCTCTCAAACATATGAATGAAACTATAAAAATTATCCCCCTCTTTAAACTGTGGAAGAAATTTACTGACCTGTTTTGCTTCTGGGGTCCAGTTACTCCCTTCCCCATTACCTCCATGACTCTGGCGAAGAGTCAGTATCTACTTCTCATGCTGCCTCTGCCTCTCCTTTTCTTCAGCTTCCAGGCGTAGCAGTTTCTCATTCTCCTCAGCCTGCAAATGTTGCAGTCTCTCATTGTCCTCACTCTTTAGCCTCCTCAGTCTCTCAGTTGCTTCTGTTTCCACATGCCTGGCCTCCAACTCAAGTCTCTTTAGCTCCAGATAGATTTTTAAGTCCTCTGCAGAAAGGTTGAGCTGTCCATACTCTGAGGGTATTATATCTTCACTGCCAGTCTGATTGTTCTCCTGGTTGCTGTTTCTGTTGCAGCTGTAACCAAGGCTGCAATCAGGTCTGTCTTAGCCAGGTTTCCATGCACCAGTCCCTTAGCCTGGCACATCTCCGCCAGCTGGCTCATTGTCAGCTTTCCATACTCCTCTGCAGACATGCTGCCTGCTCACCCTGACTAACTATGCTAACAAAAGAAATAAAACAATTGTGATCTGAACTCGAGTATTCACTGCATGGCTGATTTAGAGTGCAAAACACCTTCAGAGCTCACTGTACACAAGCTATAGGAATTCACTCTACCCACACCACTACAAGCCAATTAGTATTTGCCAACCAGTTAATATGTGGTGTGGATATCCCACCACTGCTAAACAATTAATATGTGACACCCGTGCCCCGGCCCAGGAATCAAGGAGCCTCAATCCTCGCCACTAACACCAGTGAGGGGCATCTCATATAGGAGGAAAGGATAACAAATACGCACAGTAAAGTGCAATTTCCCTTAAGAGCACACAGAGATCACAGTCAGGTTTGGGGCTGGTCGCTCCTTCACTCTCCAGGTTCCCAGTAAGATTACCCACAGGCACAGCTACAGGGTCCATATCTCAGCCTAGTGGGCAAGCTAAAACCACCAACACCCTCTCTGTCCAACCAGTGCTTCGTGTCCCTTTCCAGGTAGCTCCCACACACACACACACACACACACACACACACACACACACACACACACACACACACTTAGAGAAGAGATTATACAACCACACACAGACACACCTGGGAAAGGCTGGCACAGGTTCTCCAGCTGTGCCTCGTTTTCCAGATTATATGGTAGTACCAGCTGCCACCATCCACTAATATTTAGCAGTTACTCAAAGGCCCTTAAAAGGGTGTCCAATTATTACTGTGCAATATTATTATCCAATTGGTAGTATAGCCCAGGCCTAAAGCTATTGGAGTGGCTTTGTACAATTTTACCAAAGGCATGCAAGTACTCTAAAGAGCTTAAATTATCTCCACAAAAACAGCCACAGCTGAAAGGGTTTAAAACTATTCAATAACAAATAGTCAAAACACAAGACATTACTTTTTACTATGCACTGCTAGTCAAGAGTTCATCAATCACAGAGAAATACTTAAAATAAATTCAGTAGTACAGTTCTGACATCACAGAAATACACTTAGTCTAATCATTGTAGTTTCTAGCTATTTCTAAGAGAAAACACAAATCTAAGATAAACTTACATATCGAACAAGACAGTGCTGGTGAGTTGGATGGTCAAGACAAAAATGCTTAATGCTCTCTGATTCTCTCTGTTTTTAAAATCACATTCCTGGTTAACATTACATCATCCTTCACACTTCCCTAGGTTCCCAGGCTAACAGAAACTACATTTATATTCTTCATATCTGGGCAGAAACCAAAGCAATAAAGGACATTTATGCATGCAAATTCTGGCCATTAACTCTGGCCTCACAACAATAGGCAGGATGCCTGCCTCTAGGCTTACTGACTCCGAGTTTTAACATCAAAGGGTCACAACATGCTTTACTTGTTCAGTAGAGTGCACTGTTGTTACATTTTTTCAGTTCCACATGTAACACTATTTTTACCATTTAAGACAACAAGCCTGTGGTTTACATTAATATTTACAGATGACAGAATTATCTCAAAAATGATACCTGGCTAGGCTGGCAGCCTTCATCTATCTTCACTCAATCTTCACATTCACATTGCTCGACCATATATTTAAACGACTTTTCTCTGCGAATCCTGGAATGCTGAATGGTCAGAATGTCATAAAAACACCGAAATCAACATTTCCGACTGCTCTACACCCTAAAACGAGTGTTAACATGGGTCAAAAAATGGACTGGATTTTGCAATTCGCAACAGTTGCCATCGTATTTTTGAGATGTTGCCCCGCTCCTTTCAGCCACACCCGAGCGACCATTCACCGGTTGAGCATATGCATGTACACCTATAATTAGACCAAGTGGTGCTGATATAGTTGGTGTGTTTTTTTCTGAATCAAAATTTATATATTTTTTGGTGGGGGGTGGTTCTGTTCTTTTAAATGGAGAGTGTCAAAGACACAGCTTCCAGGACACTTATTTTTTTTTTTTTTTTCTTAACCAATGCTTACTTTAAGTAGAGTGCAGCTGACCTCTGTCACTGAATCTGCACTTTTGTATTTTCTTTTTGTGCACTTTCACCAGTTTTACTACAGGAGCATCTCGCTCTCAGTCTGGCTAGGTAATACCGCTCACAGTGTGATGCCATGGGGCACATCCCTTCCCCACTCTCAGCTGTTCAATTATGACCCTATTTGACATTTTCCAAGATTGTTTTCATTCCCTATGGAAATAAAAGTCAAGGCTGCTTTGGTTCCGATCACATTTGACTCACAACTCTATCTACCTAGGGACCCAAGTTGACAGTAACCTCTCATTTGACACTCACATTGCCAAGGTGGTTAGGAAGACCTTCTATATTACCCACCTTATCATGAAAGGATTCACATCTAGATCAAGAGAGGTCATTGTGCCCCTATACTCTTCCCTTATCAGGCCCATAATTGAGTACAATGCCCCATTTGGGATGTACCTTACCCGATACCTGCAGCAGTTAGAAAGACCGCAAAAGTACCTCACCAAGAGGATCAAGGGTCTCAAACATATGTCATATGCTGCCCGGCTGAAGAAACTCCAGCTCTATTCCGTCACATGCTGTCTACTCAGAGGCGATCAATGCCTGACGTACAAGGCCATGTCCAATTTGGAATTAATGGACATGCTCCACCTCAGAAAATCCAAATCCACCAGAGCCACGAGAGCGAGAGATTTGAACCTCAACACAGAAATACATAGGACATGCTGGAGGGACAGATTCATAACCCAGAGGCTCCCTACACTCTGGAACAGAATCCCAGTCCATGTTAGGCAGAGCCCCTCACTGACTCTCTTCAAGAGAAATCTTGACGAGTGGATGGGAGATCGTAGGTTTACCCCAGGGGTCATCTCTGTGTCACTACTAGACAGAGGCACAGTAAACTAAACCCTAAATGGGCATAGTATTCTCATTCCAAGGGGTGGCGAAAGCCACACACACTCGGGCTAGGCTTATAAATGCTCTAGGGCAGATAGCCTAGTATGAACCTATGAACTAGTGGTAAGTTCAGTTCACTCTTTCCAAAAATCAATTACTGTTCAATGCACCTTTTATGCACCCATCAGTTACTGTAACTGTCTTAATCGGATACAGAGGGGAACAACAATTAAAATATACGATTATGCCAAATCATAAAGTATACTTCAAAAAAAAAAAGCTTAAAAATGCAGCGATAATGGTAATATTAATATTCTGTGTTGGTGGCTTCATTCAGAAGCTATTAATTTCTTTTCTCAAGACTCAAGGGGATAAAATTATAATGCAAAGACCCAAAACCAGCATCAGTTTTTAAATGTTATGCTAATTCTCAGGAAAATGTATTTCAATTGATGTATATTTGCTAAGTAAGAAGTTTGGAGACTCTAAGATATTGCATTATTTCAAGAATGCAATCTTCAGTTATTAACCAGGAAATTAAAAATGTTGATGGGGCAAGGTGAAGATATGTGTCAAAATGAGTGACTTTCTATGAGCTGAGGAAAGATCAGATGCATACTGCCGATGGTTCAGTTGTTGAAGGTAGAACAGTGTGGTATTGGCTTTGTAAATGAAAGGGATACACTGCATTTGTGGATATAGTTGAAACACAGAGGTGCTGCTGACTTAGTTTGACTGTAGTCATTTTCTTTTTGGTTTTAAGTATTATGCAGCATGCTAGAGTTTGACATGTCTGTTTATAGTTTTTCAGTAACATGTACCACTTCAGGGATCTCCTCCAGCTGTCCAATGAGCAGACTAAAATGTTGAGACAGTGCCCCAAGAGCAGGGACTAGTTATTAAATATTAATATAATTATTTTAAGAAATATTAAGATTTTTAGAATTGAAGCTGTTTGGTATGTGCTGCATCTTTAAAAGGAGATACTATTTTTTTCCCATATCAAGACTTCAGAATTGCCTCACTTTAGCTCTCCGTATACGGACTGGAGCAGCTGTTTGCTACGTATTAGAAGGGAACACAATTCCCATGTCAATACTTTGAACTGAGGCACTAAACGCTTCAAGATTTTGACAGTAGCAGCTGCGCTTTAGCAGTGTAGTAGGCAGCTGATACATTTTAAAAGGAGACCAGACACTGAACTTCAGAATTACAGCCCTTTAGTGCTTCATATGTGGACTGTAGCAGCTTTGCTACATTTTAAACAATAACAACACTTTTCTCCGGGTTCAGTACTTTGGCATGGAGGCAAACTACAGCTTCATGATTTCTAACTATAACAGCTGCACTTTAACAGTGTAGCTTTGCTACATTTTACAAGAAAACAAGAGTTTTGTTCTCACAAAGCAATACTTCCAACCTGAGGCACTTTAGCGATCCATCAGTGGACCGTAGCAGCTGCTTGTTAGAAATATAGCATGAGGTTGCCACAGTTTAAAAGGAGACAAGATTGTATTTTTTTTCCAGGACAAGACTTCAGAATTGAAGTGCTTTAGCATTCCTTGCGCGGCATGAATTGTTGCTAGTGTTTAAAAGGAGAAGACTTTTTTATCTTTTTTTCCCAGAACAGGGCTTCTGAATTGAACCGCTTTAGCTCTTAGTATGTGGCTTAAACTGCATCAGCTGCAAGTATTACTGCAGTCTAAAAGGCAAGATTATTTTTTTTTTAAACTAAGGACTGCAGACAGAACTGAATCACATCAGAGTTAGGAAGACATTTTGTTTAATGTACTAAGTACAGGAATGAAAAGCATTTGGTAGGTAGTAGCAATGAATAAGAATAAAAGCCCTGCGTGTGATGAATTCAGGCATCATGCCTATACACAGTGCAGGTATAAATGCCAAAAAACATAGCCATGCTAAGAATGCATGTAGAGTTCCATCTAAAGCTGTTAGTGCTCTTCTTTTGAAAGAATGGTATGACAAGTGTTCAATTCCCCATGACTGTATATCCCTCTGAGAAGATGTATTATCCCAAAGTTTAACAACAGTACAAAAGAATGGGCCATCTTGCTGGTGATCTCTACAAACTTTGGCTCTATTGTCTGAATTCTGAGTGAATAAACTTATTTACAGGATTTTGGAACACATGCAGATTTTAGGTAGTACTGTAAACAGAGCACCTTGTGGTTTAAAGAGATATGAGACAGGTTGAAAACAATGGGAATCACCTGTTTATACTAAACAGTGGAGTTTATGCAAACCTGCAGTGTTAACCATGTTTTATTGTGCAATTTTTGCAGAATGTTTTGAAAGTTTGAATCTATGAAAAGCTAGAATAAAGCATGTATCTTGAGATCAAAATGTTATCAGAGGCTTTTAGCTTTATAAGTAATATTTGTAGTTTTCATGTGATTTGAAAAGCAAGATGCTGATGGATGAGATCTCTTTATATTTAAATTGTTGTACTCATGCATTACCAAAGGTTAGTTTGGTCAGGAAGTCTGAAAAATCTATGGAGAGCTAGAGGAGACTTTTAGATTTGCCGTTGTCCTTCTGTAGGTATTTTGACATGGTGTGTGATAGATTTAAGTAGTACAAGAACATCATCATAAAAAGACCTACGACTCACAAGATCCAATGTTGATCACTAAGAAGATGGAAGACATTTTGGCTGCTCCTTGGCCTGTTTTTTTGTCTCATCTGTAATTCATCCTCACCAGCACTTCTACCCAGAGTGCCCCACATCCATGCCGGGTCTAACAACTAATCACTGACCCCTGGACTTGCTCTGATATCACTGGGGCTGGATCTTAAGAGCATTCTGGGATCTCATACATCTTTCAGGGAATTCTCTGCATGCTTTAACCACTTCTCTGTGATGCTCTGTTTACCTCATAGGGGCAGGGGTGCAATGAAGACATAGTGGAGTATGCCGTATGTCAGTGGCAGCACATCCGGATCCATCCCTGCCACTTCTTTGGACCATGACTTTTATCTGCAGTGTCCACAGTCTCCACCAAGAATTGTTGCAGGAGACACCCACAACACAGCCCTCCCTGCCACTCTGTCAGTCAACCATGTGTCAGCTGGGCTATACTCAGGGCTTTATCCCTGTATGCCACCACAGCAGCTCTAGTGGCTGCTTACCTGCTGAAGGAATATATATTTTATTGTAGGGCATTTTTCAAGATCATATATCAGTTTGTATGTCGTAACTAGCTGACAGTATGTTAGGTTGTTGTTAAAGTTTACCCAGTTTTAGCTGCTTTAAGTCTTGGCAGTGGTGAGTTTGGTGTACAGTGTTGGAACCAAAGTTAGCTACTTTGTTGTAACAGGAGGCTAGTTTAGATTTTAGTGAAGACCTTAGGTTTGTAAGGATAGGTGAGGCATAGGATTCCTATTACCTGATCGAACTTTTAGGTTAGCGAATACCTAAACGTCTGTCTGGTAATAGTGAAAGCAAAAAACTGTGACTGGCTGAATTAATGCAGGGAAAGAATTCCCTTGGCCGTTATGTGGATTTTGCCTCTTTCCTCAATGTAGAGTGATCTTGGAGTTGGTATCTTTAGTTAGGGGGTGCTTCCCACATGGGGGGTGGGGGCGAAGCTCCAAACTTCAGTTTGGTTTCTTTTTTTTTTTTTTGCAGCCGAGGGAATTTGTTCTTTACATTAAATTGACCATTCGCTTTTTTAATTTTTTGATATTACCAGGTCGACGTTTAGGTATTCACTAACCTAAACATTCAATCGGGTATTATAGATGCGAAGTCTATAACAGGGCTGAAAGTAAATAGATGAGGCTATGCTTTTTTTTTTTTTTCAAGGTCTGTAAGATACTGTTTGGCCCTGTAAAGGTAGCGAAGTTTAGTTTCTGGTTAGTCTTTTTAAATTGATTGAAGAATATGTATATCAAATTTAAGCTAGTCATCTATTACAATGGTCAGTAATTTAGTATGTGGTTCTACCTCAATTTTAGTATAATTTGTAGCAGTAACCAAGAAAGACTGTTTTATTGAGATAGTGTTTTGTGATGAAGAGCATCAGTTTTGTTTTTTTTTTGGGGGGGGGGGGGACTGAGGAGCAAGTTTGAATTTTTCAGCCGGAGTCCAGTTGAAGGGGGAAGACATTTTAGTGATTTCTTGAAGTTTGTATATTATGGGAGCTGGACATATTATAGTTGAATCATCTATATCTGCTTGGTCTATAGCAGTGTAAAGCTTTTTTATAAAATTATTGAAGAGAGTGAGGCCTAGTATAGAGCCCTGCGGGACACATGTGGTAACTGGGAAAGAGGAGGCAAGGTCTTGTAACAATCTGACTGCTTGTTGCCTTCCAGATAAATAACGAGGGAACAGTATAAGGGAAGAGTGAGAGACACCTGTGGAAGAGAGGTCATTGAGTAGATGCTGGTGTGATACAGTGTCAAAAGCTTTGGATAACTGTAGCAACTCCATTGATACTAGTTTACCATTCCTCCAATGCTGAAAGCATTTTTGATAGGGGAGATGATTGCAATTGTACTACAGTGGAATTGGCACACAAGAAATAGCACTCTTAGTTTACAGTAAATAAACTGAAATGAGGCAAGAAGGACACTGGGTGAATTCATAGGTTAATAGGTGTATAATAGGCTAACGACTACTAGGGCCTTTATAATCCTTGCTTTGCAACCCAAATGTCTCCCACAAGTTATGTGCCTTAGATGTTAGATGTTTATATAGATATCTACTATATATATATATATATATATATATATATATATATATATATATATATATATATATATCTTTATTTTGCTAAAATATTATTTCTGACTGGTTCCACTTGAAACCATCGAATGTTCAGAACATCAAAGTTCTAATCATCGAGACCAGAACATCGATGTTCACAACATCGAAGGTTCAAAGTGAACCACAAAAAACAAACAGTCAAAAACTATTTTATGCAGGGGGGCTTCACCCCCCTACTTTAATATTACAACTCCAACATTGTAGTACAGAGAGGTAAGGGAAATCTCCCATTTACTGCTATATGCGGTAGGGCTAAATGGGAGATTTCCCATACCCTACCTGCAATGCCAACACTCAGATGACACACACACATCATGCAGGGCATCTTGCTGCCCCGCATATACACCCAAAACTTACCAGTTTTACTTACCTGCCACTTACACTTTCAACCTTCGATGTTCTGAACTTCAATGTTCTGGTCTCGATGATTAGAACTTCGATGTTCTAAACATTCGATGGTTTCAAGTGTAACCTTCTAAGTAGATGTTGTTTAGCTGTATTGCATAAGGTGTTTCATCCTTCCACCTGTATAGTGTATCTTATTTCATCTTCATCATAGATGATGTCACTTTAAAGTATTATCATAAATATGTTGATGTAAAATGTAAAGTGTCATGTTTCTGTACCTGTGAAATTGTACTTTATTAATCTTTGTTATATGAAGAGAATTTCTCCTTGGGCCTCCATTGAAAAAGGACTTGTGTCCAGTTGGACTTTCTCAGTAACCAAATGTAAAATTTTAAGAAGAAGGATTAATAAATGCATACATAACTTCTGATAAAACAAAAAAGCAAAACATAGGATCAGAGGTGAAGAAATACAACCCACAGTGATTCCATAAGCTTTTGTTCCTTTTATTCAGTATCGAAACTTCTTCAGAATGAATCAAATGTCAAGGGATAAATGTATATCAAAGAACAGTACAAGTCATGAATAATAACAAGCATAAAAGAACCAATAGTGAACAGCAACATAATGAGATAATAATACATATGTATGCATGTCAAAACATATTGTAGGCTGAAAATCCCTGTAATGAACACTGTACAGATGTGCCAAGAAGCTTGTCCTGTATAGCAACGTATTTACACACTGGGAAGGTTCCCAATAAGCCATAAAAATAAAAAAATATGTGTATGTAAATAAATAAATAAATATATATATATATATATATATATATATATATATATATATATATATATATATATATATAAATATCCCAAAATGCATAAAAGGGCCCATAACCATACTGGGAAAATTACTGAAACCATTTTAAGGCACATTTCAGATTCAGTGACTCATTTAACCCTGAAAAAATTCTGCTTTCAATCTCAACTGCCACTTTAGTTCTTGAACCTATAATTTGCAGTCAGAATCCCCAAAGAAGACCTTAATTTGTTCCAACACCAAGAATTTAAAGGATGTGAAATTAGTGCACACGGCACTGTGCTTACTAAGAGCATTAAAATTGTCTTTGTTCCTGATAGCTCCGTAATGTTCCTTTATTCTGTCACTCAACCTGCGGACAGTTTTACCGATATAAAAACTTGGACATGTGGAACAAATTGCACAGTACACTACCATACTAGAATTGCAGTCAAAACAACTATTAAAAGACACTTTGACATTGCAGTGAGGAAATGTGTAAAATTCACCCTCAAAAATGTGTTTGCAACATACACATTTACCACACTTATGCATACCTTTGGATTTAGAACCCTTAATCTCAGGTGTTAAAGAATACTGACTGTCTTTGTTCTCAAAAAAAGCTTTTAAGGTCTTTGTTCTTTTATATGAGAAAATAGGTTCTTCTCCTAAACTAGTCCTGATGTTCAGATCACATAATATGATCTTCCAATTGTTTTGTAAAATGTGCCTCAGGTCGTTCAAATCCCTACACATGAGTAACGGAAAACTGAGGGAATGTGAAGAAAAACTGAGGGAATGTGAAGAAAAACTGAGGGAATGTGAAGCAAAACTGAGGGAATGTGAAGCAAAACTGAGGGAATGTGAAGCAATAGCTGTACCTCTATGTGCACTGTGTGTAGGAGTGAAACTACTAGTTACAATAGGTTTGAATTTGGTAATTCTGTCATTTGTGATTTGACTTCTGACTGAGTTAATTAACGTTAAGGGATAATTCTGTTGAATAAATAATGAGGAGAGAAAGTCACACTCTTTTTCGAACACCATGTTGTCACTAGTTAATCTCGACACTCTTATGAATTGACTTTTCAATACATTTCTTTTCATAAAATGTGGGTGTGAACTGTCAAAATCAAGGTAGTTGTCCCTAAATGTATTTTTCCTATGGATAGAGGATTTAAAACAGTTATTGTCCTTGTGAATGGAAACATTAATGTCTAGGAAGAAAACGTCATCACCATGACTGCCAATTACAAATTTCAAAAAACAATATTGTCTGATAAGTTCTCCACAAACATAATGAGTTGACTAACAGTTCCCTCCCACACAAAAAAATCTCATCAATAAACCTCTTATAACATTTAAAAAAAAAAATGGTCAAATGCACTAGAGTGTCCATCTCCCACTCTGTTAAGGCAAGATTAGCAAATGCCGGGGCCATCTTAGTCCCCATTTCCACAGCCGTGACTTGGTGATAGATGTCTCTGTTAAAGTGGAAAAAATGTTCTCTGAAACAAGGGAAATAAGAGTAGCCAAAGTGTCGATTTGTATCTTGGGTAATTTAACATATTTACATAAATAATGTTTGACATAATCAACCCCTTCCACATGGGGTATACTGGAATACAGGGCTACAATATCCAACGTAACAAGAATGCACTTAGATAAATCAATATCAGCAGTAAATAACGTATTTAAAAAGTCCCAAGAATCTCTTATATAATGGGGTGTCGCTTGAACCAAGGGATTAAGGCAAAGTCGATGTACTGAGCAATGTTCTCAGTTTTCGTTCTCTTATTAGAGATAATAAGTCTGAAGGGGGAATTAGATGAGTTCTTATGTAGCTTAGGGATGCCAAAACATTTTCCTAAACACGGATTTGGAGACCACATGAATAAAAATTATTCTTCAGTGATGTAATGATCCTCACGTAAAGACTTTAAAACCTTGTCAATATGGTCAAACTGCCTGGTGACTGCTTGTAAGGAAACTTTCTCATAGAAGTCATCATTAATCAAGTCTTCCTGAATTTTGTTGATATAGGCATCTTGGTCCATAACCACAACTCCCGTCCCTTTATCAGCTTTCATTACTCTCAGAGAAACATCATTGGACAATTCTACCAAAGCTTTTCTTTCGTTGACTGTTAAGTTAAACCATTTGTGTTTAGATTTAATATTTAAGGTGTTTCTGAAATCTTCCTCACACACTCTAAGAAAAGTAGATAAAGTGTTATTAAGGGGTGGGTTAACCAGACTCTTTTTCTTTGGGGCTGAGTTATAGTACTGAGTATTGTGACTCTGAACTATTTTATAGACTGTGAACTTTGAGTATCATCATCTTTATCATCAGTATCAAAAAACAGTTTTTAAGATTTACCTTCGTAATGTACAACCCAAGGTCTAGTAAAACAATAGATAAAGTCGCCCTCTGTGAGGGAATGAAAGTGAACCCCTTCTTAAGTACATTTAAATGATCCATAGAAAGATTTTTATTTGACAAATTGAATACAGACATCAAATCAGTATCATTACCAATGCAGTTAAGTGTCTTTACAACTAACCATGATATGACCATTGTGATTATTCAGAGTCACATCCTGAGACTTGTCACCAAAAGAAATATTAGAATCAATTGTAACTTCTGTGTGAGGGGGAACATTTACAGTATTAACAGCATCATGTTTAACTGCGTCAATACCACTGTTAAATCCTAACAACATAGAATCCCATGTTCCCTTACACTGTGAGTGTACTGAACGAGTATCACAAGATTCAGCTACCTGCAACTGAATCTTGTTACCATGTGCCTCAGAGATAGATGGGAAAACCTCGAACCTTTCCCTTTCCCTCTTATCCCAGATGGGACCCCTTGGGTAACATCATCTCCGTCCTTCCTGACAGGAGTAACTCTTTATTCTAAAAAAGACAAGGATGGTGTTTTATTGAAATTAGATCTAGGACTAGTGATAATGTTATCACTAGTAGAAGACGTAGTGTGTAAAGAAGTGGTAGGGTGTACATGGGAATTCACCTGTTGATCATTAATGACATTCCTATTGGGTGGTTGAGACATCAAGCCAAGTCGCATATCAGGAGAATACCAAATAGAACTAAGACAATCTCCTCCAAAAAAAGGAAGCCAATCTGGTGGCTCCCAGGCATTAATAAACTCTACAACAGAAGGAAGAAATTGAAGTCACAAGACTGGAAAACCTCCCTTATCAGTCTCAACAAAAAGCTGAGATCCCATATCAAATCCTCTAAAGCCAGCTATGAAGGCAGAATTGCAGCTGACACCAAAAACAACTACAAAGCCTTCTATAGCTATATCAAAATCCTCCAAGGCAATACCCAGATTTGCTCCGAGTTATTGCACAATGGCACCTCCTTACTGAGCCAACAGATATACCCAACATACTGGCCGACAGATTCAGTGCCAACTTTATCCCTCCCCCCCAAGGGCCCTATCACAATACCAGAAGAAAGCCTGGTACCCACCATTTCTGTGTCACAGGTAAAAGCTGCATTGTCCAAAGCCAAAAGTATTGCATACACAGGACCTGATAATATCCCTGGCTGTGTCCTACATGAGCTACAGAACGAACTGGCACCACATCAATCTCAGCCTTACCTCAGGCTATGTCCCTAATGAATGGTGCACTGCTACAGTCATCTCGTTCCATAAAGGGGGAGCAACTACAGACCCTCGGAATTATTGCCCCATTAGCCTGATGAGTCTGGTATGCAAAGCTATGAAGCACATCATCATGGACCTGCTTAACAAAGATAAAGGCAATCTCCAAACTCTTGACCCCACACAGTTTGTCTTTGTCAAGGGGAAATCCTGCCTGCTGAACCTGGTTGACTTCTTCCAGGCAGTCACCAAAGCTGTGAATGAGGATAAGGCAGTGCATACAGCCTACCTTGACCTGGCCAAGGCCTTTGATACCATACCCACTCATGCATCATTGATAAACTCACAAACTAGGCATCAATCCTTACATCACTAGGTGGGTTGCAAATTGGCTTATAGACAGGACCCACATAGTGAAAGTTGTGGATTCCAAGTCAGACTGTCAAACAGTCATGAGTGGAGTCCCACAGGGCTCGGTCCTGGGCCCTCTCCTGTTTGGCATCCACTTCTCAGAAGTCCAGGGCAACACAGAAGGACTCTGGCTGACCAAGTTCACTGATGAAAGCAAGCTAGGAGTCATTATCAACTCCCCAAGTGATGCAGACATACTACAAAGGGTCTCTCTGAGACCAATGGCTGGTATCGAAACCATGACCTGAAGCTTAATGCCAAAAAATGTGTTATCATCCCCTTTGGAAAAAAATAATTTCCCACAAATTACCACATTGAACACTGAAGGGGCCATAAGATATCTGGGCAACCAGGTCGACAGCCACCTCACCATCGACCACCACATTGCCACTATGATCAGAAAGTCCTCCTATGTGGCACATCGTATAACCAAAGGTTTCACATCCAGGAAGAAAGAGGTCATCATCCCTGTCTACTCATCCCTCATTAGACCAGTCAACAAATATAACACCCCATTTGTCATGTACCTGACCAGACAGCTACAACAACTGGAGAGGTCACAAAAGTACCTCACAAAAAGAATCCTAGGTCTTAAACACATGTC
Organism: Protopterus annectens; assembly: GCF_019279795.1. Classification (NCBI taxonomy): domain Eukaryota; kingdom Metazoa; phylum Chordata; order Ceratodontiformes; family Protopteridae; genus Protopterus; species Protopterus annectens. Next base: position 591,758,468 of record NC_056736.1, on the reverse strand, counting down.
CTACATGGACAGAGTCAAGAAACTTCAGCTGTTTTCAGCCTCTTATCATCTACTTAGAGGTGATCTCTGCTTGACTTACAAAGCCATGTCCGACCCAGTCCTACTTGAAATGCTACACCTAAAGAAATCCCAATACCCTACGCCACAAACTGCAGAGATCACAACCTCATTACCACAATTAACAGAACATGCTGGAGGGACAGGTTCATCTCCCAAAGAAAAGACTGCCCATACTCTGGAATAAGCTTCCCATTCATGTCAAACAGGACACCTCGCTGGCCCTCTACAAGAGAAATCTTGATGAGTGGATGGGTAACAGAACATTCACCCCAGGGATAACTCCAGTTCCCCTTGCTGGATAGGGGCACTGTGAACTAACATCGGGTGGCACTGTGCCTGTGCAATTTTTTGGGCTAGGCTTGTAAAGGTTCCAGGGCCATTAGGCTAGTGCACACCTATGAACCTATGAATAGGAGCCTCAAGAGCTTGATTAGTCATCTGGATGGTTAATGACTGTACTGTTTGTATAAAGTAGGTATTGAATTAGCTGGCTATGGTTTCATTTTGTTTGTGTGTGTTTAGAGTTCGCTGTGTAGCTTGTCCTCGATTTAACAGTTTGTTGATTGAGATCCAGAACAGTTTTGTATTATTAGTGTGTATGTTTTGATGGGTTGAGTAGTAGGCTTGCTTACCTTTGGTGATAAGTTGTTGTGTTAGGTTTTTTAGTTGTCTATATGTTGGTAGAGCGGGAGTTTTTTTTTTTTTTTTTTGTTCTCACCTTCCATGCTTTGTCTGTTTGTTTTATATGTTGTTTAGTTGTTAAGGGTAGCCATGGGACAGGGCTGGCTTTGACTCTGTTTATTTTGAAGAACTCCAAGGAAGATTTTGTTGAATTTGAGGCAGCAGCATCTATGGGGAGGGTCCTTAGAGACTCCCAGATTAAAACTAACAAGAGATGCAGGAAGAGATTATAAGATGGTTTCAGTGACTTCCTCCTGTTAGCAGAAGCTATTACACTATTAAGTGAAATATACAAGCACATGCAAGAACTTATAAAGAACATTTCTAAATATCCTACATTCTTATCATTCACTGAGATAACCACAAGCTTGAGATAATTATGTCTTATCTGCAGTATTTCACAATTTTTAACATAACATTTGCTAAACCGTTGCATTTAGCATTGCTCCTGTTTTCTCTGTCGTCTGTAACAACTGTTTTTTTTCCCCAAGTCTTGTTTAACTGCAGTTGTTCTATCTTCTCGAAATATGCATGGGATCTGAAGAAATAACAAAATAAAGTAATGCTTCTAGGTGAAAAAAGAGGTTTAATTTTCCAGGAAGGTATAATAAAACATTAGTGCATGTTTGTTGGTCTCAACTCAACATTCAGAAGGAAGACTACTAGATAAAAAACTCTAGAAAAATACCTGCATGCCCAGTTTCTCCATCATCTGTCTGTCCATTACTTCTCTGAAGTCAAGGCCAATGTCAGTTGCCTCTGGCTGAACAAATTTGCTGATGATTGCAAATTAGGAGCAATCATAGAATCTCCACTGACACTAATGTTCTATGAAGGGCTGACACAGACAAGTAACTTGAAACAGAGCCATGGACTAAAACTAAATTCCAAGAAATGCATAATGATATCCTTTGGGAAGTCATCCACACCTGGTAACTGTTATACTGACAACACACCCATTAATCAAAAACTTGGGGAAACACATAGACAGCAGTCTAGCCTTTGACTATTAAGTGTCTACAGTAGTGAGGAAATTATTCAGTGTTGTGCAACTTATACACAAAGGTATCACATCTATGTCCAAGGAGGTCATTGTTCCACTGTATTTATCATGCATACATCAGACCTATCATTGAGTACAGTGCCTCCTTTGTTATATACCTGACCAGGCACATACAACAATTAGAATGCCCACAGAGGTTCCTTACTAAAAGAATACATGGCATAGGTAATATGTCCTATACAGACTGCTTCCAAACCCTGTCACTGTATTATGTCTCCTACAGGATATTGAAGGGATTCTATGCCTGGCATACAAGGCATTGTCATACTCCCACCCCACCCCACCCTGATGGACCTCCTGCATATCTGCAAAACAAACAGCACTAGAATTACCCATTCTAAAGACTTAAACCTTGCAGGTGATATAAACAGGACCTGCTGGAGAGACAGGTATGTATCACAGAGATTACCCCTTCTCTTAAACAGGCTCCCCATCCACATGACTCAGAGATTCTCCCTAACACAATTCACATGTAACTTGGACAACTGAATAGGGAACAGGACATGCATCCCTGGTTGGGCACTTACATCTCTAATAGACACGGGGAGCCTGTAAATGGTTCATCTCCCCGGCCCCTGCTTACACTTATCAAGGGTACCAGAACTTGCCAGACATTTGGGATGAATAGCTAGGCTTAAAAAGGACCTAATGATTGTTAGCCTAGTTCAGCTTATGAACCTACGCATGCAGTTCTTAAGCTTCATACCATTTCCATAAGAGAATCTATGACATGTTGTGCGTCTTCTGACTAATTTTGTAAAGTATATAACAGAAAGAGAGAATAGATATAAAGATATACACATGCCTTTAATATTTATGTTTGCTCGCTGCATTGTCTAACACTGTTATCTTTGTTGCTTCAGAGTTTCTAAATTTATTGTTTTCTGTTAAGTCTTTTTTGTTTGTTTACATTTTTTTTGGTAGCTCTATAACTTGTCATGTATTCAGTGCTTTATTTTTTGTAGGCATATTACACGTGTGTGTGTGTGTGTGTGTGTGTGTGTGTGTGTGTGTGTGTGTGTGTGTGTGTGTGTGTGTGTGTGTGTGTGTTTTCTTATGGGCAGTAGTGCAACAATGTGGGTACCCAGTGTGCCTTATTTTAATCATTTTTGTTTATTACAGTTACCAAATATTATATAATTTGTACAATTGTTATATAGCTTGCAAAATTCAGTCATGTGTCTTCACAGCTTGGCATAATGCCCTTGATGTATAAAAAGTGATATACATACACACACACATGCACACACACACCTAACAAGAGATGCAGGAAGAGATTATAAGATGGTTTCAGTGACTTCCTCCTGTTACCAGAAGCTATTACACTATTAAGTGAAATATACAAGCACATGCAAGAACTCATAAAGACCATTTCTAAATATCCCACATTCTTATCATTCACTGAGATAACCACAAGCTTGAGATAATTATGTCTTATCTGCAGTATTTCACAATTTTTAACATAACATTTGCTAAACCGTTGCATTTAGCATTGCTCCTGTTTTCTCTGTCGTCTGTAACAACTGTTTTTTTTCCCCAAGTCTTGTTTAACTGCAGTTGTTCTATCTTCTCGAAATATGCATGGGATCTGAAGAAATAGCACAATAAAGTAATGCTTCAAGGTGAAAAAAGAGGTTTCATTTTCCAGGAAGGTGAAATAAAACATCAGTGCATGTTTGTTGGACTCAACTCAACATTCAGAAGGAAGATTACTAGGTCAAAAACTCTAGAAAAATACCTGCATGTCCAGTTTCTCCACCATCTGTCTGTCCATTACTTCTCTGAAGTCAAGGCCAATGTCAGTTGCCTCTGGCTGAACAAATTTGCTGATGATTGCAAATTAGGAGCAATCATAGAATCTCCACTGACACTAATGTTCTATGAAGGGCTGACACAGACAAGTAACTTGAAACAGAGCCATGGACTAAAACTAAATTCCAAGAAATGCATAATGATATCCTTTGGGAAGTCATCCACACCTGGTAACTGTTATACTGACAACACACCCATTAGTCAGGAACTTGGGGAAACACATAGACAGCAGTCTAGCCTTTGACTATTAAGTGTCTACAGTAGTGAGGAAATTATTCAGTGTTGTGCAACTTATACACAAAGGTATCACATCTATGTCCAAGGAGGTCATTGTTCCACTGTACTTATCATGCATACATCAGACCTATCATTGAGTACAGTGCCTCCTTTGTTATATACCTGACCAGGCACATACAACAGTTAGAATGCCCACAGAGGTTCCTTACTAAAAGAATACATGGCATAGGTAATATGTCCTATACAGACTGCTTCCAAACCCTGTCACTGTATTATGTCTCCTACAGGATATTGAAGGGATTCTATGCCTGGCATACAAGGCATTGTCATACCCCCACCCCACCCCACCCTGATGGACCTCCTGCATATCTGCAAAACAAACAGCACTAGAATTACCCATTCTAAAGACTTAAACCTTGCAGGTGATATAAACAGGACCTGCTGGAGAGACAGGTATGTATCACAGAGATTACCCCTTCTCTTAAACAGGCTCCCCATCCACATGACTCAGAGATTCTCCCTAACACAATTCACATGTAACTTGGACAATTGAATAGGGAACAGGACATGCATCCCTGGTTGGGCACTTACATCTCTAACAGACACATGGAGCCTGTAAATGGTTCATCTCCCCGGCCCCTGCTTACACTTATCAAGGGTACCAGAACTTGCCAGACATTTGGGATGAATAGCTAGGCTTAAAAAGGACCTAATGATTATTAGCCTAGTTCAGCTTATGAACCTGCGCATGCAGTTCTTAAGCTTCATACCATTTCCATAAGAGAATCTATGACATGCTGTGCGTCTTCTGACTAATTTTGTAAAGTATATAACAGAAAGAGAGAATAGATATAAAGATATACACATGCCTTTAACATTTATGTTTGCTCACTACATTGTCTAACACTGTTATCTTTGTTGCTTCAGAGTTTCTAAATTTATTGTTTTCCTGTTAAGTCTTTTTTGTTTGTTTACATTTTTTTTGGTAGCTCTATACCTTGTCATGTATTCAGTGCTTTATTTTTTGTAAGCATATTACACGTGTGTGTGTGTGTGTGTGTGTGTGTGTGTGTGTGTGTGTGTGTGTGTGTGTGTGTGTGTGTGTGTTTTTTCTTATGGGCAGTAGTGCAACAATGTGGGTACCCAGTGTGCCTTATTTTAATCATTTTTGTGTATTACAGTTTCCAAATATTATATAATTTGTACAATTGTTAGATAGCTTGCAAAATGCAGTCATGTGTCTTCACAGCTTGGCATAATGCCCTTGATGTGTAAAAAGTGATATACATACACACACACACACACACACACACACACACACACACACACACACACACACACACACACACACACATATATATATATATAGAGAGAGAGAGAGAGAGAGATGTAGATAGTATCCTTCCATTTAGGGATCCAGATATTAAACAGCATTTTTATTAAATATCATTTAAGTTTATTTTCACTTAGTGAAACATCTGATAATCACGCTGCCCCCTGGGGACCAAGTCACCTTTTTAACACTGCCCTTGGGTTACATCTGAGTGATGCTGCCATGTGCATCTGCAGTTAACTCCTACTGACGTGTCAAATATTGATTGTTCATATTTGCATCAGTAATTCCAGAACCATGCTATGTACAAGGTTTTAAAAGCTTTTGTCTTAAATCTTACACAATGGAAAACTCAACTGCATTAATATTTGACCTCTGTCTAGTGCAGGTAAATAGATATTAACTGTTGCTTTTATGATATTAATTTATATATTTATAATTTTCACATTTTTCTAAGTATCTCAACAACCAAGTAACACAGACAGAGCTCCTTAGCCTCATATGAAAGCTCTCAACTAGATGAATAAAATACTGCTGACAGTATGTGTGTAACTTGAGTGGTTGCTGTGATATTGTAAGTTATTTACAAAATATTACAAATGTAAGAGTCACTGTGTTTACGGTAACTTATAAAATTCATTTTAAGACCTAGAACCTAAAGAATACTACCACTATAAAAATAGTTTGTGCTGAAGACTTTGCCATTTACACTTCTTTCATAATCCCCGTGGTTACAGATATATGAACATTTGTTTGAAATGTCCTTAGCATGGAGAACATTGATATCTGTGCAGTAACAGAAACCTAATTCAAGGCTCACGAGAGCACCCCAGCACTACCAGGTTATACCTCATACCATGCTTTTTGGCCCCAAAACTTGGACTGAACCACAAAAGGAGGGGGAGTATCAATATTCGTCAAAGATACCTACACCTCCAGGTTGGTGGCACAGCACGAAGCATCAGAGACTATCCATGTGCAACTAACAGTGGGTAAAACTGCCTTCAAGTTTATAGCCTGCTACAGACCACCCTCCCATACCCAGAAACCCCACTTGGCCTTCCTCAGAACACTGGAAAATATGAAGGTCTCTCCAAACACCATTATATTGGGTGACTTCAAATACCCAAACATAGACTGGGAGTATTACTCTAGCTCCAACACCCTTCTCCAAAGGTTCCTAGAATTTATAAACTCAAATGCTATGGAACAACTTGTTACCACTCCCAGAAGAGGGGAAAACATACTGGACCTGATCATCACCAACATGGGGACTCTATGCTCCAGACCAGAAGTGTATCCCTCACTGGTAAGATTAGACCATAAACTAATCTCACTGGATATTCACATCCCGACCCCACCCCCTGCCCAGAAAACCACAGTGAAAAACTTCTCTAAAGCAAATTTCACACTCCTCAAAACCGAGGTGGAATCCTTCAAAGGCCCTGGGCCTGTGGAAAATACGGCCCAGACCACATAATCCTTTATAAACACATTCTATGAACACCTTCAAGAATGCATGGATCATGCAATCCCAAATAAAACCAAGACCCAATCCTCCAAAGGCAGACGTCCTGTCTGGTGGACCCCAGCCATAAACAAAGTATACAATAGAAGGAGGAAGCTGCTACATGATAGAGCAAAATCCCAAAAAGGGAAGGCATCTCTGATCAGTATTAGCAAAAAACTACGGGCACTCATAAAATTGTCTAAGGCCAGCTTCGAGAGAAAAATTGCACAGGACACTAAGGATAATCACAAGGCTTTCTTTAGTTATGTTAGGAACCTGGGTGGGAATTCCCAGATATGCCCAGAATTACTCCAAAATGACAAAAAATACACCGAACCCACAGACATTGCCAACATCCTAGCTGACAGGTTCAGCGCAAACTTCTCCCCCACCAAAAGGGCAAATATCTATCCCAGCAGAGTGCTGCCCCCCTGACATCTCAGATGCTCAGGTAAGAGCTGCCCTCTCCAAAGCAAAAAACACAGCATCAATGGGACCAGACGGTGTCCCGGGCTGCGTCCTACATGAACTCCAAGAAGAACTAAACTCAAACATAAAACTAGTGTTCAATCTCAGCCTTACTACAGGATATGTACCCAAAGAGTGGCGTACAGCAACAGTGGTCCCTCTCCACAAAGGTGGTGCCTCAACGGATCCTGGAAACTATCACCCCATAAGCCTGACTAGCTTGGTCTGCAAAGCTATGGAAAGGATCATCATGGACCTCATAAATAAAGATATTGGGGACCTATAGACACTGGATCCTACCCAGTTCGGCATTGTTAAGGGCAGATCCTGCCTCTTAAACCTTGTCGATTTCTTTGAAACAGTCACCAAGGCCATTGACGAGGGGAAGGTGGTCCACACAGCCTACCTAGACCTCGCAAAAGCCTTCGATACAATACCCCACTCAGGCATTATAGATAAGCTCACCAGCTTAAATGTAAACCCCTATGTCACTAGATGGATTGCAAACTGGCTCAAGGCCAGAACCCACATGGTTAGAATTGCTGGAGCCATGTCAGACTCCAAACCAGTTACAAGTGGCATCCCACAAGGCTCAGTCCTGGGACCTCTCTTGTTTGGTATATATTTCTCGGAGGTACAGGCCAACATGGAAGGACTGTGGCTGACCAAGTTCGCAGATGACTGCAAACTGGGTGCCATAATCGACTCTCCAGCCAACACAAGCATCCTCCAGAAGGGCCTCATAGAAACAGACAACTGGTGCCAGAGCCATGGCCTCAAGCTAAACGCCAAAACGTGTATAGTCATCCTCTTTGGCAAAAACAAAGTGCCCACAAATTACCACATAGGTGATAATCCATTAAATACAGAAGAAGTAATTAGGGACCTGGGGTCCCAAGTTGATAGCAATTTCTCATTTGACAACCACGTGGCCAAAGTCGTTAGAAAAACATTTTATATACCCCATCTAATCATGAAGGGATTCACAACTAGATCAGGGGAGGTCATCGTGCCTCTTTACTCATCCCTCATCAGGCCCATAATTGAGTACAGTGCCCCTTTTGGGATGTATCTTACCAGACACCTGCAGCAACTGGAAAGACCCCAAAAGTACCTCACCAAGAGGATCAAAGGGCTCAAACAGATGCCATATGCTGCCCGGTTAAAGAAACTCCAGCTCTACTTAGTGGCATACTGCCTGCTCAGAGGCGATCTGTGCCTGACGTATAAAACCGTGTCCGACCCGGAATTAGTGGACATACTGCACCTCAGAAAATCCAAATCCGATCGAGCTACGCACTGGAGAGACTTGAACCTCAGCACTGAAATAAATAGGACATGCTGGAGGGACAGATTCATAACCCAGAGGCTCCCTTCACTCTGGAATAAAATCCCAGTCCAGGTTAGGCAGAGCCCTCATTGACTCTCTTCAAGAGGTATCTTGATGAGTGGATGGGAGATCGTAGGTTTACCCCAGGTATCACTTCTGTGTCACTGTTAGACAGAGGCACAGTATACTAACCTCGAAAAAGGGCATAGAAAAATTAATTTAAAATGGGTGGCGAAAGCCAAACACAGTCTGGCGAAGCTTATAAATGCCCTAGGGCAGATAGCCTAGTATGAACCTATGTGAGGACATAATTTGATTCTGTTAAAAGGCTTAGGCTCCGCCCACTGGAAGTTACAGTGCAAACGTTCTGTGCTTGACTGGAGTGAATGAGTTAAATTAACAGAGATGCAGGATCCATATGAGATTATAAAACGGTTTCAGTGACTTCCTCCTGTTACCAGAAGCTATTATACTATTAAGTGAAATATGCAAGAATATGCAAGAAATCATAAAGAACATTTTTAAAGTCTTATCTTCATTCACTGAGATAACCACAAGCTTCAGATAATTATGTCTTATCCGCAGTGTTTTACAATGTTTAACATAACATTTTCTAAACCGTTGCATTTAGCATTACTCCTGTTTTCTTTGTAGTCTGTAACAACTGTTTTTTTTTTCCCAAGTCTTTTTTAACTGCAGTTGTTCTATCTTCTCAAAATGTGGATGGGAGCTGAAGAAATAACACAATAAAGTAATGCTTCTAGGTGAAAAAAGGGGTTTCATTTTCAGGAAGGTGAAATAAAACATTAGTGCATGTTTGTTGGTCTCAACTCAACATTCAGAAGGAAGATTACTAGATCAAAAACTCTAAAAAAAATACCTGCATGCCGAGTTTCTCCACCATCTGTCTGTCCATTACATTATTTCAACTTCTCAGGATTATTTTTTCCTGACAGAGAACAGAAACTGCATTATTTGTTTTTGCGGCTCTCATTTATGGTAAACTGAAACAAGCTAAAGCTATTGGTATACTATTTCTACACCATTCTAAAACTATTTTTTAAACTTCTGCATCAACTATGAAACTGAAGATTATCTGATCAGACAATATATTGGTTCATTAGTCACCTTAAAATAAGACCCAGCTTGTGAGCTGAGCTAATTCGACCTCATCTCGGATGTTCGTTCCTTCTGAGGTGCAAAAGGTATTTATTTTGCCCCTTTGTTCTTTTTTATGTTTATTAGCAATGTGTCTGAGTTCTGTAGCACAATAAAGTTCATCTAATGTGCACAGGACCCCACAGTTTTCTGTTTTGCCCCACCTAATACCACTATCCTTACCAACCTCGGCACATCTCCTCACACCCAGAACTGACATGGAGTCAGTTCTTCTCAAAATGACCAAACTAAAATGAATGAGTGACCAATTAAAACAGTTTTCATTTATTATCTGTAGACATGACACAACCCCCCAAAAAGAGGTTGCTAACTCAAGAAATGTTTCTTTGAATCATCTTTGCTCAAGACCAAAATTTGATTTGCATACCAAAAGTACTACTCCAAAAGTGATTAAAAGTGTGGATTTCTCTAGAGAGGAAACAATTCATACTTGACCTCACAATAGTTAGCCAAAGCTATGGCATAATTGCTACCTTGCCCTGCATATTGTTTTCATATCCTAACAAAACTACAGTAATCAGGGCTAACTAAACCTGCACTAATCTGTAACTAACTTGTCAGGTTTGTCTCATGACATCAGAGTAGGACATATAACTGAGATTTACTTCAGTCCCAGCCAGGGCTTGATCATGGACAGCATCTAATCACAGGGCACCTAAGTCTTTTCTACCATCATCATCAACAGCTGCTTTCACATTTTGTACACGGGGTCAGGGCGCCACACCAACTGTCAGTACATCTCTGGATTCACTATTGCAGTCCTACCTTTTTCTTCAACAGTAATGCCTGACTGTTGCAGGTGTTCACTCACACAATGCATCCATCTCTTTATTGGACATCCTTGGCTTCCATCTGTCATCTTCCTGTCTGTCCCAAACCTTCCTAATCAAATCATTTGCTTTACAGCACATCTGGCTGAATGACCGTAGTCTGTTCTCTTTATCCTTCTGTGCAAAGGAAGCTACTTCAGCTTCTGTTGTAACATTATCATTCCTTTGTTGCCTTCCAGTGTACATCTGACCACATCTCAGGCACTTCATTTCCATCACCTGTAGCTTCAACAATAGCTTTGACTTCATTGCCCTAACTTTTGTGCCATACAGAAGTACTGCTCATACCATTGTTTTGTACACCTTACTTTTCAGTTTATTTGGCTTTCTGTCTTACAGTATTCCTGACACTCTGTGTCGGTTGGCCGCAGCCACTCTGATTATAGCTTTGACCCCCTCATTCCAGTTTCACTTTTCCCCAAACACCAGAAGCTGTTAACCTAATCCATTATATTCCCTTTAGTCTCAATTTTCAGATTCTTCTGATTGTCCCCATTTGCTGCAGTGACAACTGTTTTGTCTATACTCGTTTCATACCATGCATCATCAGTTTTTCATTCTGTCTGTCAAGTTGGCTTAGGGGATTAAGGAGCTGTTGACAAGCTGTTTCCTAGGTGCAAGGTTTGATTCCCTCAACCTCTGTTGCCTAACTAAGCGACTCTGAGCAAGTCACTTAACCAGGCACCTCCCCCAGGCTGATTGGGAAAAAGGTCCATGGAGATCAGTGTTCTACTCTGGAAAACAAATTAAAAAAAATAAAATCAATTCCATTCACCTATCTGCTCATAATGCTGCATTGTCTGCATACAGTGACTGTGTTGATCTATTCCTTCCAACCTGTTGCTAATGTAGTCTATGAATTGTAGCTGATGACCTGTTCCATTATTTTCCCTTTTTTTCAATTTTCAGCTTCTTCTGATTGTCTCATTTGCTGCCATGTCAACCGTCTTGTCCATATTCTGTTTAATTCAATGTGACTTCAGTTTTGCATTTAATTCTCGTATTATTTGCTGGAGTTCCTGTTCAGAGTTTGCTTGTAATGCCTCATTGTCTGCATGCAGTAGATTTGTTGATCTGCTCTTTCCAACCGGTTTGCAACATACTGTCCATCACTAGTATAAACAGCAGTTGGATTACATCTGAAATCTGATGAACCCCCACTCCTATTTGGATCCCTCTTTGAGTCTGAACACTGTTCGTACTTGTGTCATTGGGTCCTTGTACATAACTTCCATTAATTCTCCCAAAGTTTCCTGTATTTTGAGCCATCACAGGACTGCTTAAACCTGTTTTCTTGGGACCTTGTCATATGCTTTCCCCAAAGTCAGAAATATCCTGTAAGACTCTTTCCTGATCTCTGGTTTCTTCTCCACTGCCTGTCTCACTGTAAACAGCAAGTTAGTTGTGCTGAATCTGAACTGCTCATCTCACATCTTACTTTTCACTACTCTGTGTATTCATTTATCATTCACTATGTCCAGCACTTTCATACACTGTGAAAGGAATATACAACCTCTGTACTGTCCTCAGTTGTGAACATTCCCTTTGTTCTTGTACACTGGTACTACAATGCTTATTTTTCCATCAACTAGGATACATGTTTCTTTCCAAACTGATGTAGGTATCCTCAGGAGCCATTTCTCCCTTTTCTCACCCAACATCTTTATCATGTCTGCTGTAACCGTATCTGAGCCTGCTGCTTTTCCTGGCTTCATTTTCCGTAATGCTATTCTTACTTTTTTCTTGGGTGGGATCCTCTTCTTCTGTCAGCTTAGGCTGTTTCTTGAAAAGTACAGCTTCTGTGGCATTTTCTTTATTCAGAAGCTGCTTGAAGTACTCCTTTTATTTCCCTTTGATGTCATGTGGACTGGTGAGCAGGCTGTTGCTGGAATCCCTTATGAAGGATGTCTGACTATCTTCTTTATCTTTCTGTCTTTGCCATGCAACCCAATACAGTTTCTGTGCCACATGCTGAAAAACTTACCAGAAGCTGGTAGAGTGCCTCTGATGCCTTATTCTTAGTTATTACAACTCCTTTCCTTGCTTCTTTATTAACCATCAAGTATTCCTGGTCTGTCTTGTCTACCTCCCACTTTTTCATGCACCCCTTCTTTCTTTTGATGACTTCATGGACTTCTGCATTCTACCCCAACATTCCTTATGTACTTCATTTCCATAGTTTGCTCAGGCATGTATCTATTCTATAGTCCTGATACATGCCATTTTGACAAGCTGCCATACTTCAACTCCACTTATTTTCTCTTTTTTCCTGAGGTACTAGAGCCTTTGAACTCTTGTTCTTTCTCTTCAGTTAACATCCAGGTCTTCAGCCTGGTCTGTGTTGACCTTAGAGCCTTTTTTGACCACTGCTTGCAGGTGCTTGTGGCATCCAGTAGTTTATGCTATCAGCCATCTGCTTCACTTGGGATGACTTTGTAATCTCTTATTATATCCTACTGCACTTCCCTTACTAGGAGGAAGTCTACATGAGTTGGAAGTCCTCACTCATTTCTATATTACCCTATTACCAGCCTTTAATTCATTAATTGAGTGACATACCCCTTCTCATAATCTTCAGATGGTGAATTCACACCTCAACCAAACCACATTTCAACCAATCATTTTTGAGAATGTCTTCTAAAATGAGGTTTTAAAGGGACAGTGTCAGCCTTTTCTCATCTCCCTGTATTGTTTTGGTAAGCTGTTAAGTCATGTGATTCTGTTGTTTATATTCAGGAAGCTTTTCAGCTGAGAGCTCAGGTTTCACTAGTTTGGGAGAGGGTTACTCCCACAGAACGGATGCTAACAGCTTCCTTTGTGTGCTCATTTTATTTACAGAAATGTCACCACTTTACTGTGAAGTTAGTAAACTAGTTGTCTATTCTACTATATGTTTTGTAGAAGTGCTTGGTTTTCTCAGTTTGCTGACCAATGCAGCTATATATATATAGTTTTTGTTATAATGGTTTGTTTTACTGCTTATGGAGACTGATGCTGTGGTTGTACTATATTTTCTGTAGTAGAATTTCTTGTTTACTTTTGTAACCGCAGAATGAAGTCGTGTATGCCACATATGTCATTTTCAGTCTTTCATTGTGATGGGCCGTACTACTGAGTTTTGTTGTAAGAGAAAGGGTATGACAACAATACTGATGATGACAGGGGCACAGGAAAATACTTTTCTTGGGTGGCGAAAGCCAGGGAACCTCTTTTCGCTAGACTTATATAGGCTTTATGGTCAATAGCCTAGTACTTACCTATGAACCTATAAAAGAGAAATGACTAAAACATTACAAAACTGGAACACTGTTATAAGTACTCAAGAGCTAAGGCACTGTTGTTTCCTAATACTGGGCATGTGGGATAGACATGCTGTTGACATGCAACAATGATGAATCAGCCGTGGATATGATATCCATGAATACTGCTTTATTTATGCCACTATGATGAATCGGCCATGTATATGATATCCATGAATACTGCTTTATTTATGCCACAACGATGAATCGGCCATGGATACGATATCCATGAATACTGCTTTATTTATGCCACAACGATGAATCGGCCATGGATACGATATCCATGAATACTGCTTTATTTATGCCACAACGATGAATCGGCCATGTATATGATATCCATGAATACTGCTTTATTTATGCCACAACGATGAATCGGCCATGGATACGATATCCATGAGAACTGCTTTATTTATGCCACAACGATGAATCGGCCATGGATACGATATCCATGAGTACTGCTTTATTTATAACTGGTCATCTGTAATAACAGTTGCAATGCCATGCATGAACACCACCAGCCATAATTTTAACAAGACTATGCCTGGATGTTTAGATGGATTTATTCTAATATGCTGCATACTCTGAATTCTTCTCTGGCTGTCTCAGCACACATGCCCACACTACGTTATCTTCCCCTTTCAACTTTATGCAGTCAACACAGGATTACAAGTGAGACATGGTCTGAGCCTCACTGCTTGGGTGTTAACAGTGTTATCACTAAGAATTCTTTGGAGGGGGAATGTATTCCTTATTTTAGCTTTAGTATAAATATCATGTCCATTTGTTTCTTTAATTTGTTTTATAATTCTTAATCATAAGTGAACTGAAACTAATGCCAAACATAATGCATAATACTATTGAAAAATTAAACATTTTTCCAAAATATTTGTGAAATACCCAGAAGAAAAACAATCAGTAAAGAACAGTAATGCACAAACAAGTTCCCCTATATTCTGTGTGGGGCATATGCCACCAGCAACCCTGGTACTTTAATACTCTTATCTGTAGAGTTCCCCACTGATAGACAATGTCCAGAAACTCCTCTCTGTTTAATATCCATTCAGAAGGGTCTGCTTGGGATCTGTTCAGAAAGTCTGCTACTGTATTTCTCCCTGCAGGTATGTACAGAGACTGGAGAAAGTTTTTATGTTGAATCACCATCATGTCAAAGACAACCTGTAAAGATAAGATTTGGTGTGCCCATACTTGTTAATATACCACATAACTGAGGTGTTGTCTGTGAAGATCCAAAGAGGACCCAGAATCCAGAGGTAATGTAAAGACTGAAGGACTAAGATCCTTCTGCTCCTTCATGTTCATGTGGTTCTTTCTTTCCTTTTGAGACCATACCCATTGGGTCTTGATGCCCTGGAATAAGCACCCCATGCCAGATCCAAGACATTTGTGAACAAATCTGGCAAGGGGAAGGAACCAAAAAAGGCAGTACTGGATGGAGTGAAACCATTTTGATCCATTACAAAAGTTCCTTATTGATGAAGGGCAAAATAGGAATTTGGAATGTTAACGGATAGCACAGCCGAGTCAGCTAGACTTCAAATGCCATTGAATCTTCGTCATATGGAGTGTGACATAATAAATGTTAGTAATCACTGATACCACATAGCTCATAGCTCAGAGAATCTCTCTTGCAGTGGTCACACCCAAGGGAAGAAGGTTCTGCAAGTAATCCACAAGGAAAAAAAATATTGCATTGTCCACTAGACGAAAAGCTGCCATTGAGAATGTGTTAATTCTGTATCCAAGTAAAATCTGATCCTAGCATGGAATTAAGAAGACTTCTTCAGGTTCAGTGTGCACCTTATATTGCCCAGAAGATCCATACCAAATTGCAAATAAGTCAGAAAAAGTTCCTAGGTAGGAGCCTAAATGAGAATATCATCTTTTCTCCCCACGACTCCATTGAAAACGGGCTCCTTGTGTCCCAGTGGACTATCCTGACAAACAAACTGTATATAAATAAATAAATAAATCTGGATAAGGAAATATTTGAATTGTTCATAGTCTGCAGAAGGCAATTACAGGAGTTAAGCACTTTGTGAATACCTTTGAGGAAGTAACAAGACCAAAGGTAAAGCAGAAAACTGAAAATGATATGAAGAGGCACAAAATCATAAGAGTTTCTTGTATTGCAGATAAAGATAAATATGAAGACAGGCATTATTTAAATACAATGCTGCCAAGAAAGCTTGTAGAAAAATTATTGAATGTTAGGATTGAAGAGTCAACATCTTGAAACATGGGATCTTGAGATGGGTGTTGAGGAAAGGAAGATCTAAATTAGTGGAGGAACCAATTTGATTCTTCCCTGAGAGAACTGTCATCAAGAAGAGGAAGAATTAAATGAATCTGGCCTTCGGAAGCTGAGAAACCCCTGAGAGATGAGGCAAAGCCTTCCAAAACATTTTGCAACTCCCTTGATTGATAGTAATTTTAGACAAATGGGTTCTATCCACTTGCCAATCTGGCAGAGAAATTGAACGCTTCAGAGATAAAAGAACCTGAGAAAATCTGAGGTGGGCTGGGCTGGGAAGAAGAGGCAGATAGACATAAAGAAGGTGATTTGTCTGGAAAGGAAGGTTTTAAACCTCTGAAACTCAGCTGAAACTTCTCCCAAAACTGCCTTCTAGGAGTTTTCTTACTTTTCTGAGAAGACTGTAGATGCTTATGAAGAAAAGGACCAGCCTTGAAAGGATACTTTGATTGAAATGTAGGAACAAAAGAAAGAAATATTTGTTTAAGATCATGCATGATCCCCTGCAGTAGCAGAACCAAAAAGATGCTGCCTAAGCAAAGGAGAGTCAAGCAGTTTAGCTCTGACATCCTCAGGTAAAGGCAGAAGTCCAATCAAGGCAAACCAGTGGAGAACCAACTCAGTGGCTATAGCCCTGGAAGAGGCAGCTGCAGAATAATAAGTACTCTGCCACTTGAGAAGCAGAGTTAAGAAGAGAAAGTGAAGAACACTTGGCTTCATAGTCATCAAAATCAGTCCCTTAATCAGGGTACCCGGAACAGACAAAAATGTATCTGATCATATTGGTTTATTAATAACTCCAAAATCTAAAATGGCAGAAGTATAACATTTTTCTGCTATATCTATCAATGGGTGTGCTGTATTCATCTGTTTGCAAAAAAATTGAAGAAGAAAGGAGCTTAAATGTCTTTTCAGTGAAAATCGTAATCACGGATGAATCAGAAGTAGCAGTCATGTATAAGAAATTAACTGAATCTGTCACCTTGTAATACCTGTCAAGCTATCCAATAAAGTTACTAAAAAGGAGGAATGGTGGAAAGCTTAGGTAAACCTAGCTCAACAGACCATAACACATTTTTTGATTATCAAAGAACTGAGCATCTTCCCACTGAAAATGTAGGATCATCTTTACAACGGTGTCCCCAAAAGAAAGTTCCTCCATAGAAGAATCTGTGGATAAAGTATCTTCATCATCAGAGGCATAGGTCACAAGAGAATGAATATGGGAAAAAACAGGTACAAGAATCATCTGTTAGAATCTGACTCTACTACTTCCCCCTCTGACTCTTCCCTTTGCCTTTTTGGGGGGAGGGATGGAAAAAGGAGAAAGAGCAGGAAAGAAAGAGGGCAAGTGGCTTTAAGGACATAGTCTTAAAAAAGTCAGTGTAAAATCCTACAGTCGTTGCTGAGGATCCCTGATAGACTTGGAAGAAACCATAAGTCTAGTTTTCTGCTTCTTACATGTGATGTCTACCCACAACAAACAAGGTGATTTTGAGTCCTGATGTACCCTAAACTAAGATTTGAGGTATGGTGTCTGGTCCTTCTGATATCATAAACTGTGGTTCCCATTTCTTGTTTGGAATGGGACATTGGTCAGATATGACTGATGTGGGAGATAGCTGCTCCATATTCACCTCCAACAGATTTGGGGGGAAAGGAACAACAGAAGCAGTCAGACTGTCTGGGATCTCACCAAGAGAAATGACAGAGATGTCTGGGTCTGACGCAGCAGATTAAGTCTCTAACCTGAATTTGTTTGACTTCTTTGATACCAAAGGGATATCATCTGTTGTGGACTCAGACATTATCTTACCTTCTGCAAGCACTTCGAGCTACTGATTCTCAAGATAAATTTTCAAAGAAGACAGGTGACTATGCAAAGTTTTAGACACAAATGCCTGAGAGAACAGTCACTATAATTTATTTATTTATTTATTTATTTAAATTTGTTGACCGGGAGTGTCTGACTGGACGTGGGTCTATTTTCAGCGGAGGCCCGGGGAGAAAAGCTCCACAGTAAAATAAACAGACAGTAGTTACATTGGATTACATAGTGATTAACAATTTAACATAGAAATTACTTAGAACATATTTACAGATGAAGAACATAGTACATCAGTAGACAACTAGAATCTTTATCTGTGAAGTACATAACAGGCATTAACAAATGTAACAATGAGAAGTTCCTGCTGTATAATAAGTACTAGGCTTATGAGCATCTGAGCTTGCTATCATCAAGGTAGTTAGTGGGGTGGAAAGAAAGGTAGTGGTTAGATGGGGTGGGTGATATTAGAGTGGGAGTTGCAAGGGCATAGCCAGCATGTTTTAGGTGCACTTTTAATAAAGTTTTGAAGTTGGTGCTTGATGGTACGGAGATAATTGTGGGTGGGAGTGAGTTCCATAATTTGGCTATGGCACAAGAGAATAGTGCTTCACCAGCAGAGTTATTGGCTTTAGTGATCTGCAAGTGATTTTTGTTGCTGGATCTTAGTGGTCTGGTGGTGCGATAGGGTTGGAGTAGATTCTGGAGGGATGGGACATTTAGTGGATGGTTTACTAGTTTGTGGGTGAGTGAGAGTTGATACCACTGAAGGAGGTGAGGGAGTTCAAGCCAGCCCAGTTCAGCAAGTGAGAGACAGTGGTGACTACGGTAGGATGCCCCTGTGGCGAATTTTGCGATTTTGTTGAAGCAGGTCTCTAGCTTTTTTAGATCACATTGCCTTAGGTTGGTATATACTGGAGAGGCATAAAGTAGGGTGGAGATAAGGTGGGAATTTGCTATTGAAATCTTTGCTGCTTTGGTGAGAAATTGTTTATTTCTGTATAATGCTCCTAGTTTTTTGTGGACTTTTTTATGGTCATGGATATGTGAATGTCAAATTTTAGTTTATTGTCTATTTCCACTCCTAGCAATTTGGTGTGTTCAGTTGGGTATATAGTGGTATTGTCTTTTGCTGTGATGTTAAAGTGAGAGTTGATTTGAGTATGTTTGGTGGGTTGGAAGATGAGTAGTTTAGTTTTGTTTGGGTTGAGTATTAATTGGGCATCGGATAACCATGTTTCAACAGAGGAAAAGGCTTCCTGTGTGACTTTTTGCAGTTTGGGTAGGGACTGGGCTGAGCAGATGATGGTAGAGTTATCTGCGTATTGGATGAGTGTGCCATGTTTGGTGGCAGAGGCTAGATTATTGGTGTAAACAGAGAAAGTAGGGGTCCAAGGATGGATCCTTGGGAACCCCTATGGAGACAGGTAGTTGGGGAGATATGTCATTCTGCCATACAATGGATTGTTGGCGGTCAGACAGGTAACTCTGAAACCAGTTGGTGACTGATTGTGAGAAGGATAGGTTATTGAGGACAGAGATAAGTTGTTTGTGTGGGACCATGTCAAATGCTTTAGATAGGTCTAGGAAAGTAGCAGAGGAGAGATAGCCATTGTTTTTATGCTGAAGGATAGTGTTTGTAAAGGAGAGTAAGGCAGTGGTGGTGCTATGGTTTGGTCGGAAACGATGCTGAGTACTGGAAAGGAGGTTGTTAGTAAGGAGGTAGTGTGAGACCTGAGAGTGTATGCATCTCTCTAGTATTTTGGAGAGTGGAGAGAGAATAGCTATGGGGTGGTAATTTGGTTAGTTCTGCAGAGGATCCGCCTTTGTGGAGGGGAATTATATGTGAGACTTTCCACAATGTAGGAACGTAACTTTCTGACAGAGATCGGTTAATCAAGATGGATACTGGGTAGGCCAGAGCATCAGCTGCGATTTGTAGGTATTCACTTGGGAGGTTGTCTGCTGCTAATTTGGTGGGTTTAAGTTTAGTTAAGAGTTTTTTTATGTTGGAGGTAGGTACAGGAGAAAAAGAGAAGGCAGTGGGGAGATTACTAGTTGAAGGTGTGGGTTGGAGGGGAGGGGGTTGTGTTGTTTAGCTAGTGATAGTATGGTTTGGGTGAAGTGTGTGTTGAATGAGGTAGCAATATTTTCTGAGGAGTGAGGGATGTTAGGGGGAGGGGTACTGACTTTACCTGGGTGGAGGATGGAGTTTATGGAGGACCAGAATTGTTTGGGGCTGTGTTGTGAGGAGTAATAATTGTGTTCAGCACCCAGGGAAAACACTTTGTATGATGATCTCTGTGTGGAATCTGCCTTCCATAGTCATGTTTCTGTCTCTCTCTCTCTCTTTGGGGACATGTTCAAATCAAATTCTACAGCTGACAGACCAAAGGTGAAGTGATAAACTGTAAAACAAACTGGTAAATCCAAAGAGCAGAATGAAGAGGCACACACAAGGTAAAAGTGAAGCGCTTTTCGTTTATGACTCAAACACAAACTTCTTCAGACATTTAAAATACAATTAAGTACATTTAAATACACAAATCCACCCAATAAAATTTCTAATTACTACTCCTCATTTAAAGAAACAGTATCAACACAGTATTTAAAGCAGTAAAATAAAACAGTAGAAACAAATGAAATAAACAACACCTCCCTTTACACTAACTGCGTCGTACATGTAAACTTGATATACAATCTAAAATCTGAATGTGCATATATAATTTACAAAAAAATACAAAAAATATATATATATATAAAATGTGTAAGAAATATATATGTGTATATAGAATATCAACAATTTAAACACAGGTTTTTTTAGCGTTTTAAACTTCTCAGTGAAGGTGAAGTGATAGTTCAATGCTTGTCTGACAGCAAGAAATTTCTGAGGTATATATTGTCCAATGTCCACTATTGGGCTAGGCTTGCAATGGCTCCAGGGCCATTAGCCTAGTACTTACCTATGACCCTATGAACCTATATGTCCCTTATTTCCCTCTGGCTTTGTTAGGTTGAGGTCACATATCAGATGTATAGCACAACAGGAAGGCACCCAGACTTTGATAAGCTGGAGGACATACAGATATTCTTGGAAGGATATCCCATCATTTAATAGTATTGTAACAGTGATCAAGGAAGGACATCTTGTTGTCCACCATGCTTGGCAACAGTCTTTAAAGCTGTACTGCCCAGAGAATATGCTTCAAGTTTATATAGGAGATGCAGATGAGAAACAAACTCAAAGGCTTTGTTGAGGCATTTCAATAGTACACTAATCATATAGCCACATCTTCCATATTATTACAGATGGAAACTATACCTTTATAAGTTGTGTTAGAGCCTGAAAGAAGATATTTAATCAGTGAGCTGCACTGACATGACTTTGTTTGTGGATTTTTCTCAGTGTGAAGAACAACTACACACTGACAATAGAGATGCAAGAAGTGTTTGAAAGAAGATGGATGCATGGAAATTCAGCATTTGTGAGGGAAGCCCTGAAGTTGTATGTAAACAGAATATAAAGGAAGGTATCACGTGTTTAACCTTCCTGAGTAACAATTTTATGAGTCAAGTATTCTGAAGACCAGTTTATCTAGGCTTTTCACTGCAACAAATGGCATACATATTAGGAAAACAAAGCCTTCTGGCACATCATTACAGTGCAAACCACACTATGAGAAACCAGTATTACATAAAATAATGCTTTCAAAACAAGGCATTTCACAACTGTTGCAGTGTTTTCAAAGTATCCTTTATGTTATGCACATACAAGGTGTATGTCACATTTTTAATAGACTCAAGTTTTCATTTTGGCTCATTACAGCAGAAAACACTGGTCTCAATTGGCATAAAGTATTCATACCTGGCATGTCTTTAAATACCAGAGCTATATCATGCTGGGGCATACCTCTCAACCTTCAGATTAGAGAATCAGGGACAGAGGACCTTAAAAGCCGGGACATTCAGGGGCACCTAATTAACATAAGATGTGCATATTTAAATAAGTGGATTAATGGACATGGCCACCCATTCGTTCAATTACACAAAGACAAGGCATCATTTTAAGCAATGTTTTTATTACAGAATTATATACATAGACATGTTAAAATAGAGAATTATTCATATTTTTCAGAAAACTGTATACAATTAAAGTAAAACGTTCTCAGCTCACCCCCACAGCTCACACATACCCTTAAAGACAGGTGCTTAAACACTTATAAAACACACATGCTTAACATGAAATGGAAGCAATACATGGAATAAGGCAAACATATTCAGACTATTGATTCAACTTCAGCAGCTAGGCAGGCAGAGCTAGTTTTTGCAGCTGATGCCGTGGAGGAATGTTCTTTATTGTAAGTGGCTGTTGCTTTTCTTGTTGGTTCCAGCATGTCCTTAGAATGTTCTACACTGTAGCAGTCATTGTCCTTACAATGTTCTACACAGTAGCAGTCATTGTCCTTAGAATGTTCTACACAGTAGCAGTCATTGTCCTTAGAATGTTCTACACAGTAGCAGTCATTGTCCTTAGAATGTTCTACACTGTAGCAGTCATTGTCCTTAGAATGTTCTACACAGTAGCAGTCATTGTCCTTAGAATGTTCTACACAGTAGCAGTCATTGTCCTTAGGATGTTCTACACAGTAGCAGTCATTGTCCTTAGAATGTTCTAGACAGTAGCAGTCATTGTCCTTAGAATGTTCTACCCAGTAGCAGTCATTGTCCTTAGAATGTTCTACCCAGTAGCAGTCATTGTCCTTAGAATGTTCTACACAGTAGCAGTCATTGTCCTTAGAATGTTCTACACAGTCATTGTCCTTAGAATGTTCTACACAGTAGCAGTCATTGTCCTTAGATTGTTCTACACAGTAGCAGTCATTGTCCTTAGAATGTTCTACACAGTCATTGTCCTTAGAATGTTCTACACAGTAGCAGTCATTGTCCTTAGGATGTTTTTCACAGTAACAGTCATTGTCCTTGTTCACAGTAACAGTCATTGTCCTCATTCATCTTTATTGCTAATAAAGAGTTTAATGTTTTTGGAGCAAGTAACTGTCTGTGCTCTGTTTTTACTTTGCGAACCATGCTCAATGCCCATTCTGCTTCACTGTTTGAGTTTGCACACTCACTTTCACTGAGTGTGGCAAACAGAGAACACTTCTCATTAGCTTTTGAAAAGTTGGGAGGTCTTGTACTGTAGGGCTCCCAAGCTCCAACGACCGGTACTTTAAAAAAAATGAATTGTGTCAGATCCATATGACCAGTCAGTCATCTGATATACTGAAAACTCATCTATCAGTTTGCATCGCTCCACTCGTGAACTACAAAAGCTGAGACGAGTGCCAATATCTGCTATCACAGTTGAAAAAAGCTGCAGTTTCATAGCCAGATCCAATAAACTGCCCATGTTCTGCAGCAGGGGATCTTTTGCAGGGAAATGCTTTTTCATTTTTAATAGCACTGCAGAGTAAAATTGCTTGGCTCTGTTGAATAGTTCCTGCTCCACTGTAGTACCCGCAATATCATCCAAATTTTCGTCCAAATATGTTTCGGCTTCAGGACCAATATGAATTTCACTGTCTTCTAAGATGTTGTCTTGAACTTCAAGAATTGCATCAACACTACTTATGTTGCCCAAAAACTGCCTTGCAATTGGTGGTTTCAGTACCCTACTAGCATATACCTGCAGTACTTTGTGGATGTCGTTATGCAATGTGATCAATTTGCTTTCCCTGCTTTGCATTTGCATGTTAAAGTTATGCAGTGGTTCAATGGCATACTGCAGGAAGAAGAATGCCAGCTTAATGTCATGGCTCTGCAGTCTCTCAGCCATGAGATCCACTTTAACAGACCGTGGTTCATATGACAAGAACTACGATCTCAGGGTGGGCCACAAGGCAAGCATTCTTTTTATGACTTTTGACAAACTCAGCCACTGAATGGGGGCATATCTGATAATTTTGAGAGGTTCAATATCCACAAACAGTGCAAACTCCTTAAGCTTCTGCTGACACTGTACACTGCTGGAAAAGTGACAATAAATGTCAGCTATGAATTCCTCTGCAGGTACAGCCATCACTTTTACACCAGATTTAATACATAAATCTGCAATGTGGCATAAGCAGCCCATATTGAAAATATGTGGATTAACCTCTTTTGGTACTTGCGTATTATCGCAACCACCTTGCAAACGACTCACCTTTGATGTAATCATTTGGTGTTCATGTGGCGGCAAAGTTATTTACCGGTATTTTTGCACTTTCTAAGCTTGTCAGATTATTAATCTCTATCCAAATTTGTAGGCTGTTGTCCTGCCATTATTTTAGGCTTTCTTCACATTTTTTTGTACTCCGATGTTGAAAGGTATTGCTGGCATCATTAGTTAATTACAAAAACTTCCCTTCACTTAGGGCAGAAAGTATCTAATTGTATTTGGGCACTTTCTACGTTTGTAACAAATGAAAATGTATCCAATATTTTTAGCCTCTTGTCCTGACATTATTTTACACTTTCTCCACATTTGTTGTACTCCGATGTTGACAGGTATGTGTGCATCCGTAGTGAAGTCCAAAAGCTTCCTTTCGCTTAGGGCATACGTGTCATGTGAAAGGTATAACTACTGATGTCCACTTTTGTGTTGTTATATGTACCGAGCATATTTACATACGTCTCAACTGTCCAGATTTTCTCACAATGTCCAGAATTTTGTCACTTATATTTGGTGTGTTCCTTATAAAAAGTGTGACTTTCTAGCAACTGGCTGGGATGATCTGAGGATTGATGATGTCTCTGATTATCGCAAAACAGACAACGGTACTGACATGCAAGAAATCATGTCAGTCTCAGTGAGTTGCTAGAAAGTCACACTTTTTATGAGGAACACACCAAAAATAAGTGACAAAAACCTGGACATTGTGAGAAAATCTGGACAGTACAACAGCTGGAAAGTCCATTGTACTACATTTAATTATCTTTTGCTGTTTGTCAGCAGTGCATGTACAAGCATGACTCATTAGCAAGGTTGTTGCAATAATACGTAAGTACCCCTCTTTTAATCTAGATAACACCAAATTCCGCTTACCAACCATAGATGCAGCATTGTCTCATGAATAAGCCACCATGTTGGTCACATGAATGTCACACTTGCTCAGAGTTTTCATTAGACAGTCATAAATAGCTTGGCCAGTTTCACTGATACAAGCAGGCATGTCAAGGAATCGTACAACATTTTTACCAATGCCATAGTAAAAAAAAAAACAAGTAAAATCACAAGCAACTTGACATCCCCCATATCTGTACTCTGGTTGAGGTACAAACAGTATGGCACTTTCTGACAAACGTGTACAACATCCTGCTAATATCTTGGCCCCATTACATCTCTTAAAATGCAAGCAGCCTTTGTTGGTCCACAGGCTATTTTTTGTACCACCTCTGGATCCATGCAGTACCTCTTCATGTACTTCAGGAAATGATCCCCAGTCGTAAATGGCAAGTTGTGTTGAGCAAGTAGGCTCATAAAGGCTACTTCAGCCTCCAACGCTTTAGCATTGGTTTGCTGAGTGGCAAACATTTATGTTACCTTCCTCCCATTTGACTGGTGCTCATCTTGTGCTTCTCAGTGTCCATATGCCGCTGCAAATCATTCCTCCCTCCATGTCCGACATTAATATTAGTAGCACATCTTGCAAAATGCATAGCCTGGACAACACCTGTTTTCCATTACCCAGTCAAAGGTGACCTTCCGGCTGCTTTGGAATGTGGTCATTCACTTCTTCTTTTCAGAGGTAGCATCTTCAGAGAAGAAAAGTGGGGGGTCTTAACTAGAAGGATTCAAGGTAATTCACAGGTGTACTGTGATACTACACTTTTACTTACAATAAATGAAGCTTGTATGATGGCAAACAGTAGACAAAAAAAATTCTTGCCCTTCTGAGTTGTTGCACTATAACAGTGTAAAAAATGTTGTGTTGCAGCCCCTTCCATTGTGGCGTCTACTATGCTGTTCTGTGATTCAGCCATGACTTTGCTTCTAAAGAAAATGAATGATTCAGATAAATGATGAGAATGCAATCCAGAAACCTCTTTAAATGTGTGTAACTCAGTAAGACAGAGTAATACACAACACTGTACATAGTCAAAATGTGAGCCAGCACTGCAAGTTAATAATGCATCCCGGAAAAAAAATAATTCAATAACAACTTGTAAATAACTCATAACACATCTAAAAAAAGCTCATTGCAAATATTTCATAACATATCCAGGAAAATCTCATTACTGCAAATGACTCTATCCATCCAAATAAAAGGTCATTCCTGCAAATAATTCATAATGCACGCAAGGCAATTGTTGCAACTGATTTATAATGTCTAAGAAAATGCTTATTGCAAATTATTCATAACAGACCAAAGAGAAAGCTCATTGTTGCAAATGATTCATAAAAGAACAAACAGAAAATTCATAATTGCAAATGATTCATAACACTGATTCATAACAGACCCAAAAGAAAGCTCATTATTGCAAATGATTCATGACAGAACAAAGAGTAAGCTCATTATTGCAAATGATTCATAACAGAACAAAGAGAAAGTTCATTATTGCAAATGATTTATAATGCACACACAAAGTACATACAAGGAGCATGTTATAAAACTGACAAATCATGGATGCGGTTCTACACAGCATTAAAGTAGCATTCAACCTAGTTCTTATTGCCAGAAATCATGGATCTCCTGTGAATCAACTTAAAATCTATATTCCTGTGCCAGTTTCACCAGCAACTGGGTCCATATTTCTCAACTGTGCAGATTTTCATAGAATGTTCACATTTACCACATATTTTTGGTCTGTTAATCTTAAAAGTCATGGTTTTGTGGATTTCTGTGGCAAATCAGTGAGGACTGAATTCACTAAATAATGACAACCATTTGAGTTTCATACGTCATAGCCTTCAGAAAATGCATGGTAGCACAAGACCTTTTATTCTACCAACTTTATACTTTTAAAAGAGCAATACTTAAAATCTGTCCCTATTTTTGGGCTTTGTCCCCCCATTATTTTTGGCTTTGACCAGATTGTTCCCATATGAAAGAACTTTTAGCAGTAAATAGCCTCGACAGAGACGTCACAGGAGTATAACTTGTGTTAATAGTACATGGTGCAACAGTTTCAAAGAATATTTTGTTAGCTTTATCTAGTTGCTGGCCACAGCCCCACAGTCAGCAGACTTTAAAGATAGAGATAGTAACCAGAGATTGATCACTAGGAGCTTTTTAACAAGTCCATCATGACACTAGTAATCAATTCTGTACTACAACTGCTAGATAAGATGCAATATTTTTTCTGCAACAAGGTAAGTAAATTACCTGAAAAAAACTGCCACTCAGAAAGGACACAATTCATCACTGTAAAATATCATACAATGTATTGCTGTCTGTCAAATAAAAATAGTCAAATTTTTGATAACCACAACCACCACAGAAAACTTAACTAAGCATACATAGTTAAAAATAAAACAAAACATTTGAAAAGTAAAAACAAAACATACAGATAACAAAAAACTAAAGCCAGAATAAAACTTGGCTGGAAAATGAACTTGAGAGAGATAATTTTGTCTGTATTCTAATGACAGACTGGAATATAAATGGGATTGACTATTTTATCTTGTATTCATGACTGCACTTTATTATACAAAGTTGCACAGCATTCAAAAATCACAACTGTAAGAATAGGGTTATTTTATCAAGAGCTACGGCAGCCTCTACAGAGTACTAATGTGGTTAACAAAAATGAATCCCCCCATCTACTTAATGCTGCTCTCTCACTAGTGACATGATCGGGTCTCACTAGTGACATGATCGGGTATATCTTTAGCTTGTCATGTTATAACCTTCTAAATCAAACAGTAGAATTCAAACAGATTGCTTCACTGCTGTCAAATAAATAAAATCCGCAATAAATAAAAACCTCTGTAACAAGCAACCACTCTGAGCAAAAAATACAATAAATGCTTAATTATGCAAACCCTGTACAAGCCGCACTACAGAGAAAAAGTGCAATATCTAAATTTGAAGAAAATCTAGCAAGACGTCAAGAAATGATCTGCATATTCCAAAAAATGTTTAAAAATGTGCTACTTCTCTTCCCCAACAATGATGTTTAGTAGGCATAGAAAAAGTACCACCCAGAAGGTGTTCACACAAAAGTACACATGCACACACGCACACACACACATGCACACACGCACACACACACGCACATGCACACACACGCATGCACGCACACACACATGAACACACGCATGCACACACACACACACACACACACACACACACACATGCACATGCATGCACATACACACACACACACACACACACACACACACATACATACACACGCATGCACACATGCACACACACACACACACGTACACACGCACACACACACAAAATGGCTGAAGGACCGCACTTCACTTTTTCCCCAGATAAATAATCAATGCAGTATTTATAAATATTAATGGAAATTTAAACCTATTTCATTTTGTTTAGTTAAGCAGAGTACTACTTAGCCAGTAGTTAACTATGAACCACAAATTCTAAAATGTTTTTACAGCAGTAAATCATAAATCCTAGGGAACATAAAGATCATTAAATTCATAAAACACAAGACAGAATAATTGTAATGTGAGCTCTATTGTACTGAGAAAACTAATCCTGACTGCAACCCCATTATTTCAAGTTATATCACATGCCATAATATTTGGAAGAGCAAAACAATCAGGCTGAAATGAATGGCCATTGCAGGCTGACCCAGTGTAGTGGAAGGGAGAATGGTAGAAAGCCACCGTTGCACTAAATAAAAATCAAAATACCTTTTAGGGAGTGCAGGCATGTCTGTGCAGAAAGGCTAAAGGAAAGTACAACCTCTTGAAAGAATGCTTGGTCACTCTGGGTTCATAGGTGTGTACTAGGCTAATGGCCCTGGAGCCTTTACAAGCCTAGCCCATAGGATTACCCTGGCATTGTGCCACCCAACCTTAGTTCCCAGTGCTTCTATTGAGTAGAGCCACTGGAGTGATCCTCGGTGTGAATTTTCTATTTCCCATCTACTCATCAAAATGTTTCTTGAAGAGGGCCAGTGAGGCACTCCGCTTGACATGTATGGGAAGTCTATTCCATAGCATGGACAGTCTCAGGGTTATAAACCTGTTTTACATCACTGGATGGCTAACCCTGCAACAGCAATTCTTCCACACAATACATTCATACAAACACACTAACACATGTGGTCAATTTAGAGTGCCCAATGCATCTACTGTATGCCTTTGAGAAGAAACCTGCGCAAACCCATGTGAACACAGGGATGATATGCAAACTCTGCACAGAAGGTGTCCTAGCCAAGAATCAAACCAAGAAACCTCTTGCTGTGAGGCAACAACACTATTAGCTGTACCACTGTGCTGCCTTAAGTCTCCACTACATATACATCTTTACTAAAAGAATCAATAACAGGCTTCTTGCCTACAAGGAGCACATCTATCCAAACTATACCAA
This sequence comes from Protopterus annectens, assembly GCF_019279795.1. NCBI lineage: Eukaryota > Metazoa > Chordata > Ceratodontiformes > Protopteridae > Protopterus > Protopterus annectens. The sequence continues at coordinate 591,729,017 of NC_056736.1, read as the reverse complement.
AATCACTAATGGTCATCTTCATCTAAATGGTACAGCTCCTTAAGTAAAAGGGCATTGAAGGAAATTGTTTGAACATTAATTGTAATTAACAATTTAACTGAAATATGTGTTCCATGTAGAACTAAGTTCAACATATCAAACAAAAATGAGCAGTGCTCAGATTAAACAAGTATAAAATAAAACAAGACACATACATGTGATTACAACTAAATATTGTACCATGGTGCAAGCAAAATTAGATTGAAAAGTTTCTGGGAGGATAAGTGGAAATGAAGTATTTTAGTCCAAATATAAAAATCCCTTCAGTACATTACGCTCACTAAAAGGAAGGCCATATGTAAAATTTATAAATGCTGCAATCTTGTCTCAGGAAATGCATTTTAAAATATGAAGAAATGCACATTGTGGCAGCATATACCACCACTATGGACTTAGGAAGAAGTTTCATAATGTGCTGTATGACCATCTCAGGAAAAAGACAGCAAAAATGATTATACTACCTTAACCCCCCCCCGCCCGCCATCACCATCTCAGGAAAAAGACAGCAAAAAAAAATTATACTTCAGGAAAAAGACAGCAAAAGAAGTTTCACAATGTGCTGTATCTGTATGACCATCTCAGGAAAAAGACAGCAAAAACAATTATACTGCCATAATACCCCCATGACCATCTCAGGAAAAAGACAGCAAAAGAACATATACTGCGATAACCCCCCCCCCCCCCCCCGCACATAAGTTTGCATTTTTTTTTTTAACAGAGCAGCAGCAGCGTACTTTTTGGAGCAGTTCACTTACCTGTAGGCTGTACTGTAGCAAAAATAAAATCCTATTCGCACTCCACTACAAACTTCAGACCATTTGGGAAGACTTAATTCCACACATGAACCATGACAAGGCTGCTGGAGCTACAATTTCCTTCCCCCTCGCAAAAAGATAGATGATCGGATCAGTGAACCTAATTCCAGACCATGGCCACGACTCTCCCAGTCCCTCGAACTCGATAGAAAATTCTTGCATCTTGACTACGCATCCAAATGATCTTCTGTCAACCGTGAATGACTAGCTATCCCCACGGAATAACTTCCATGCCAATAATGCTGTCTTGATATGCAGACGGCGTGGACCTAATTGATCACCTCTTCCATACCAGGTCCAATGGAGCTGCTTCCGCATAATACAGGAAATAAAGCATGCTAGCTGCATGCAAAACAGATGCAGTAAAACAGTACTCTGATTGGCTGAGTTATCGACAGCCAGAACAGTGCATGCTTTACTGCAGATCTCAGGTGAAGTTGCACCCAAATCGGGCACTCGGGAATGCAACCTTATTGAAGCTCTAAAACGGGTACTCCCGGTTATTTCGAGACAATTGAGAGCTATGTGCTGAGGCTCACTCCACTCCTCTACTCTTCCCCTAATTTCCACCCACCCCTACTTAGTCAACATTTCAGTCATTCTGTCTCATCCCTCTCAGATAATAAATATTAAAATACAGAGCCACTGCCAAAGCTAAAGCTGCCCCAGTCAGGCTCATCCATCTCCTTAACTCTTCCCATTAACAATCCACCTGCACTTCATTATAATCTGCACTGCTTTTAAAGTACCAACACCTTCCCCTCAGCTCTCCATTTAGTCTCAGCTACAACTACTCTGCCACGTTCTCCCTATATTCAACTCCTAAATCCTCTAATACCCAACTCCACTCTATACAAGAATCTCTTCCATATTCCCCTCCTACAAACATTGCTCCTTCTAGCCCTTTCTGTCCTAGCCCACGACTTTCTTTCTGAACTACATCCATCTAAACCATATTCTGTCACCACAAACCACTCTAATTACACCACCACATTTTAATACAACAAACATATCACAAAGCCAGCCCACCAAAGCTTCCTCACTATACCCTGCCTCAACCATGCATTTTCAAAAATACAAACTACTATCTCCCCAAATCCCAAAACATAAAAAACAGAGCCCCAAAATATACTAAACATTAATTGGCCCCTGAACTACACCCACACTCCGCTAGAAATAACTATAAATGGGGAAATTCACCCCAATCCAGGACCAAATACAACCCCCCATACTTCCAAATCAAACCTCAGCACTTTCCCCACTATTCATTATGGTCCAAAATCATCCTTATTCTGCATCTTTCATATAAACATCTGAACCATTTACAATAAAATAACTTAACTCCATGTATGGATAGTCCAATAAACCCCAGACATACTCATCATTACAGAAATATAGCTAAAGCAAAGTATGAGATGAAGAAATCCTTCCAACTGGCTACAATATCTAAAGAGTAGGCAGACAACATAAAAAAGCAGGTGGTATGGCTGATATATATATATATATATATATATATATATATATATATATATATATATATATATATATATATATATGGATTTGCTTTATAATCTCGATTCACTTTATAATTTCGAAATACTAAAATACCAAATTTTAGTGTCTCGAGAGTATAAAAAAGAAAGCCCAGAAAATCGACAACCAAAACTGAGAAATTCAAAATCGTGATCATTCACATATAGACACCACCACACAACATGCACACATACAACTACCTAATTACACTACAACAAACAAAACAACAAATACAACACAATAAACAAACACACCTACCCTACCTAAATATTTTATGCTAGGAGATTTTAAAATTCTGTGGCTTTATATCAACTGTGACTCTCCTCAGAATTTATATGGCTTCACTCAATTAATTCTTTTACTCACTACACTAAAAAGTCTAATAGAAGATCAATAATTGGCTGGATATTCACCTCCTCCCTTAATAACATATTGTCCTTGGGCACTTTTTCCAGTGCATCAAGTGACTCCCTACATTCATCATCAGAGCTCTACATCTCACCCTCAAATCCACCACTGTAATAAGATATGTAACCTTTCTCATTTTCAGAAAGATACATGTACCAATGCTCTACAACTCTAACTGGCAGCATCTAAAAGACCTCCCTATTAATGATGCTCTTAAAATTTGAGCAGGACTATTCTTAATATCCTAAATAACCTAGCCCCCCACAAAATAAAATGCTTAAAAGCCATAACAGCCCATCCCCAATAGAGCAAATCCCCAAAACAGCTAATAAAACACAAGGATAAATCTTGTGAGATCATGGATCACAAACAAAATTCAAACCAACTAACAAAGATTTACACAACTTAGCAATCAAACAAGTTATCTTAATAAACTAGACAAAGGAAACTACTATAGTAACCTTTAGTTCAAATAGCTTCAAAGCCCAAAAGCATTTTGTCCATCATAAACCAAATCCTTAGACCAGAATGTGCCACATAATCTGAACTGACAGTACCCAACAACAACAGCCCACAAAATACCTCCAGTCTCTTCAATACCCATTTTCTCTCAGTCACAGTCTTTATTCAGACATCAAATGCTTTCCTATTGCCTGCCCAATTCCAGCAATACATGCACCGCACACTCTTTTTCTCTACAACCAGTTTTCACCTCTACTATCTTTCTGAAATTAAAACCCACCATCCTTGCACCTGACAATCTCCAAGCAGAATATCTAAAACTAGCAGCTGAGGTAATTGCTTATCTAGGATCTATGCTCATAAACTGCTCAATCACAGAGTCAAATGTACCACTTCTCTGGGAGAAAAAAACTACATCCTACCATTACATAAAAAAGAAAATTCCACAGAAGTTAGCAACTTCTTCCCTATTGCTATCCTGCACCTCATCTAAAATTCTGGAGAAATGCATTCAGTCCCTGTTCACCCAATAGCTCACCCAAAATAACCATATCTTCAAATCCCAGCATGGCATTTGCATCCATCACAGCAGTATAACTGCTCTCCTACATTTTACTTCTTCTTCTTTCAGCTTTTCCCGGTTAGGGGTCGCCGCAGTGGATCATCTGTCTGCTCATGAATGGCAGTGGAGTTTTACGGTGTCGCGTTGCCAGCCCGGCACCCAACCTTCCACAGAAGGCACACACATGCACACACTCCCACCTAGGGCCAATTTAGTGTGTCCAATCCATCTACTGCATGTCTTTGGGATGTGGGAGGAAACCGGAGCACCTGGAGGAAACCCACGCGACCACAGGGAGGACATGCAGACTCCACACAGAAGGCACCCCAGCCGAGAATCGAACTAAATAACCTCTTGCTGTGAGGCGGCAACGCTAACTGCTGCACCACCGTGGCTGCCCTTGCTCTCCTACATTTTACTAATGTAGTTAATGTTCAAAGGAACAAAGGCAAGCTTGCTTCTCTGAAGTCTTCAACATGGTCTTCCACATCATTCAACTACACAAACTCCCAATCCTAGGGTTTGACCACCTCTACTGCCTTCCTCTATAGCTATTGTTTTAATTAATCCATAGATATAAAATGGCACAGAGCTCTATGCATTTCTCAGAGTTTCCACAGGCATTCTTCAAGGGTTTATTAGTGGCCCCATACAGTTTAATGTCTTCATCAATAACCTCATCTTAGAGATGTCTGCATCAGCCACAGTAGTACACTTCACTGCCAACTGCGGTCTTATTTGTAGTGCCCAAAACCAAGACAACCTGCCTGAAAATCATCCAAGAATCCTTCTCCTCGATTGAAGCCTGGCTAATTAACTCTCATCTATTTCTTAACTCTAAAAAGTAACTTATGCTCTTCACCCCCCAAGATGACCTTTCTTTGATATAGACTCAGCTGAACCCACAGACATCTGCATTGCTGACCTCCTAAAATTTGATTACCAGATTCTACGTGTAGTAAAGAAACTGAGCCCCCTATATAAAACGAAACAATCCCTCACCAACCCCATCAGAAAACACTTAGCCTCCATAACACTTTTCCCTACTTTTCTTTACTCTGCCACAGTATTCGGTAACATACAACTAACAAGCTTGAACAAAGTAGCAACATTTGTAACATATCACTCACACAAGCCCCACCAGTGTAGCTTGAACAAAGTAGCAACATTTGTAACAAATCACTCACACAAGCCCCACCAGTGTAGCTTGAACAAAGTAGCAACATTTGTAACAAATCACTCACACAAGACCCACCACTGCATAGCATTCAAAGAACTGAACTGATCTGAATTGGTTTACTACCTATCAACCTCTCAGTGTGTTAATATACATAACCTCATCTACAAACCCACAAACTGTCCACCTCTCGCAACCCTCATCCAACAATTCAAACCCAACAGATCCTACTCTCTACTGAAAAGCTCTTCCTTCTTATCAGCAAATCTAACATCGCAGCAGGAGAAACCCTGTTCTCCAACTATGCTAACAAAACTGGGAATTCTATTTCTCTTCCACTAAAATTGGAACAGCACCAGAAACCGTTCACACTCCAACTAAAGTCTTACCTATCCAAGCTCTAGCTCTGTCCATGCATTACCCCTGGATAATCACCAATATTTACAACTGTACAATTATACTAACATAGTCACTTGTTTGTAGTCACTTTGTTGTATTAAAATGCGGTGGTGTAATTAGAGTGGTTTGTGGTGACAGAATATGGTTTAGATGGATGTAGTTCAGAAAGAAAGTCAACTGTGACTCTCCTCAGAATTTATATGGCTTCACTCAATTAATTCTTTTACTCACTACACTAAAAAGTCTAATAGAAGATCAATAATTGGCTGGATATTCACCTCCTCCCTTAATAACATATTGTCCTTGGGCACTTTTTCCAGTGCATCAAGTGACTCCTACATTCATCATCAGAGCTCTACATCTCACCCTCAAACCCACCACTGTAATAAGATATGTAACCTTTCTCATTTTCAGAAAGATACATGTACCAATGCTCTACAACTCTAACTGGCAGCATCTAAAAGACCTCCTATTAATGATGCTCTTAAAATTTGAGCAGGACTATTCTTAATATCCTAAATAACCTAGCCCCCCACAAAATAAAATGCTTAAAAGCCATAACAGCCCATCCCCAATAGAGCAAATCCCCAAAACAGCTAATAAAACACAAGGATAAATCTTGTGAGATCATGGATCACAAACAAAATTCAAACCAACTAACAAAGATTTACACAACTTAGCAATCAAACAAGTTATCTTAATAAACTAGACAAAGGAAACTACTATACTAACCTTTAGTTCAAATAGCTTCAAAGCCCAAAAGCATTTTGTCCATCATAAACCAAATCCTTAGACCAGAATGTGCCACATAATCTGAACTGACAGTACCCAACAACAACAGCCCACAAAATACCTCCAGTCTCTTCAATACCCATTTTCTCTCAGTCACAGTCTTTATTCAGACATCAAATGCTTTCCTATTGCCTGCCCAATTCCAGCAATACATGCACCTCACACTCTTTTTCTCTACAACCAGTTTTCACCTCTACTATCTTTCTGAAATTAAAACCCACCATCCTTGCACCTGACAATCTCCAAGCACAATATCTAAAACTAGCAGCTGAGGTAATTGCTTATCTAGGATCTATGCTCATAAACTGCTCAATCACAGAGTCAAATGTACCACTTCTCTGGGAGAAAAAAACTACATCCTACCATTACATAAAAGAAAATTCCACAGAAGTTAGCAACTTCTTCCCTATTGCTATCCTGCACCCCATCTAAAATTCTGGAGAAATGCATTCAGTCCCTGTTCACCCAATAGCTCACCCAAAATAACCATATCTTCAAATCCCAGCATGGCATTTGCATCCATCACAGCAGTATAACTGCTCTCCTACATTTTACTTCTTCTTCTTTCAGCTTTTCCCGGTTAGGGGTCGCCACAGCGGATCATCTGTCTGCTCATGAATGGCAGTGGAGTTTTACAGTGTCGAGTTGCCAGCCCGGCACCCAACCTTTCACAGAAGGCACACACATGCACACACTCACACCTAGGGCCAATTTAGTGTGTCCAATCCATCTACTGCATGTCTTTGGGATGTGGGAGGAAACCCACGCGACCACAGGGAGGACATGCAGACTCCACACAGAAGGCACCCCAGCCGAGAATCGAACTAAATAACCTCTTGCTGTGAGGCGGCAACGCTAACTGCTGCACCACCGTGGCTGCCCTTGCTCTCCTACATTTTACTAATGTAGTTAATGTTCAAAGGAACAAAGGCAAGCTTGCTTCTCTGAAGTCTTCAACATGGTCTTCCACATCATTCAACTACACAAACTCCCAATCCTAGGGTTTGACCACCTCTCTACTGCCTTCCTCTATAGCTATTGTTTTAATTAATCCATAGATATAAAATGGCACAGAGCTCTATGCATTTCTCAGAGTTTCCACAGGCATTCTTCAAGGGTTTATTAGTGGCCCCATACAGGTTAATGTCTTCATCAATAACCTCATCTTAGAGATGTCTGCATCAGCCACAGTAGTACACTTCACTGCCAACTGCGGTCTTATTTGTAGTGCCCAAAACCAAGACAACCTGCCTGAAAATCATCCAAGAATCCTTCTCCTCGATTGAAGCCTGGATAATTAACTCTCATCTATTTCTTAACTCTAAAAAGGAACTTATGCTCTTCACCCCCCAAGATGACCTTTCTTTGATATAGACTCAGCTGAACCCACAGACATCTGCATTGCTGACCTCCTAAAATTTGATTACCAGATTCTACGTGTAGTAAAGAAACTGAGCCCCCTATATAAAACGAAACAATCCCTCACCAACCCCATCAGAAAACACTTAGCCTCCATAACACTTTTCCCTACTTTTCTTTACTCTGCCACAGTATTCGGTAACATACAACTAACAAGCTTGAACAAAGTAGCAACATTTGTAACATATCACTCACACAAGCCCCACCAGTGTAGCTTGAACAAAGTAGCAACATTTGTAACAAATCACTCACACAAGCCCCACCAGTGTAGCTTGAACAAAGTAGCAACATTTGTAACAAATCACTCACACAAGACCCACCACTGCATAGCATTCAAAGAACTGAACTGATCTGAATTGGTTTACTACCTATCAACCTCTCAGTGTGTTAATATACATAACCTCATCTACAAACCCACAAACTGTCCACCTCTCGCAACCCTCATCCAACAATTCAAACCCAACAGATCCTACTCTCTACTGAAAAGCTCTTCCTTCTTATCAGCAAATCTAACATCGCAGCAGGAGAAACCCTGTTCTCCAACTATGCTAACAAAACTGGGAATTCTATTTCTCTTCCACTAAAATTGAACAGCACCAGAAACCGTTCACACTCCAGCTAAAGTCTTACCTATCCAAGCTCTAGCTCTGTCCATGCATTACCCCTGGATAATCACCAATATTTACAACTGTACAATTATACTAACATAGTCACTTGTTTGTAGTCACTTTGTTGTATTAAAATGCGGTGGTGTAATTAGAGTGGTTTGTGGTGACAGAATATGGTTTAGATGGATGTAGTTCAGAAAGAAAGTCAACTGTGACTCTCCTCAGAATTTATATGGCTTCACTCAATTAATTCTTTTACTCACTACACTAAAAAGTCTAATAGAAGATCAATAATTGGCTGGATATTCACCTCCTCCCTTAATAACATATTGTCCTTGGGCACTTTTTCCAGTGCATCAAGTGACTCCCTACATTCATCATCAGAGCTCTACATCTCACCCTCAAACCCACCACTGTAATAAGATATGTAACCTTTCTCATTTTCAGAAAGATACATGTACCAATGCTCTACAACTCTAACTGGCAGCATCTAAAGACCTCCCTATTAATGATGCTCTTAAAATTTGAGCAGGACTATTCTTAATATCCTAAATAACCTAGCCCCCCACAAAATAAAATGCTTAAAAGCCATAACAGCCCATCCCCAATAGAGCAAATCCCCAAAACAGCTAATAAAACACAAGGATAAATCTTGTGAGATCATGGATCACAAACAAAATTCAAACCAACTAACAAAGATTTACACAACTTAGCAATCAAACAAGTTATCTTAATAAACTAGACAAAGGAAACTACTATACTAACCTTTAGTTCAAATAGCTTCAAAGCCCAAAAGCATTTTGTCCATCATAAACCAAATCCTTAGACCAGAATGTGCCACATAATCTGAACTGACAGTACCCAACAACAACAGCCCACAAAATACCTCCAGTCTCTTCAATACCCATTTTCTCTCAGTCACAGTCTTTATTCAGACATCAAATGCTTTCCTATTGCCTGCCCAATTCCAGCAATACATGCACCTCACACTCTTTTTCTCTACAACCAGTTTTCACCTCTACTATCTTTCTGAAATTAAAACCCACCATCCTTGCACCTGACAATCTCCAAGCACAATATCTAAAACTAGCAGCTGAGGTAATTGCTTATCTAGGATCTATGCTCATAAACTGCTCAATCACAGAGTCAAATGTACCACTTCTCTGGGAGAAAAAAACTACATCCTACCATTACATAAAAAAGAAAATTCCACAGAAGTTAGCAACTTCTTCCCTATTGCTATCCTGCACCCCATCTAAAATTCTGGAGAAATGCATTCAGTCCCTGTTCACCCAATAGCTCACCCAAAATAACCATATCTTCAAATCCCAGCATGGCATTTGCATCCATCACAGCAGTATAACTGCTCTCCTACATTTTACTTCTTCTTCTTTCAGCTTTTCCCGGTTAGGGGTCGCCACAGCGGATCATCTGTCTGCTCATGAATGGCAGTGGAGTTTTACGGTGTCGAGTTGCCAGCCCGGCACCCAACCTTTCACAGAAGGCACACACATGCACACACTCACACCTAGGGCCAATTTAGTGTGTCCAATCCATCTACTGCATGTCTTTGGGATGTGGGAGGAAACCGGAGCACCTGGAGGAAACCCACGCGACCACAGGGAGGACATGCAGACTCCACACAGAAGGCACCCCAGCCGAGAATCGAACTAAATAACCTCTTGCTGTGAGGCGGCAACGCTAACTGCTGCACCACCGTGGCTGCCCTTGCTCTCCTACATTTTACTAATGTAGTTAATGTTCAAAGGAACAAAGGCAAGCTTGCTTCTCTGAAGTCTTCAACATGGTCTTCCACATCATTCAACTACACAAACTCCCAATCCTAGGGTTTGACCACCTCTCTACTGCCTTCCTCTATAGCTATTGTTTTAATTAATCCATAGATATAAAATGGCACAGAGCTCTATGCATTTCTCAGAGTTTCCACAGGCATTCTTCAAGGGTTTATTAGTGGCCCCATACAGTTTAATGTCTTCATCAATAACCTCATCTTAGAGATGTCTGCATCAGCCACAGTAGTACACTTCACTGCCAACTGCGGTCTTATTTGTAGTGCCCAAAACCAAGACAACCTGCCTGAAAATCATCCAAGAATCCTTCTCCTCGATTGAAGCCTGGCTAATTAACTCTCATCTATTTCTTAACTCTAAAAGTAACTTATGCTCTTCACCCCCCAAGATGACCTTTCTTTGATATAGACTCAGCTGAACCCACAGACATCTGCATTGCTGACCTCCTAAAATTTGATTACCAGATTCTATGTGTAGTAAAGAAACTGAGCCCCCTATATAAAACGAAACAATCCCTCACCAACCCCATCAGAAAACACTTAGCCTCCATAACACTTTTCCCTACTTTTCTTTACTCTGCCACAGTATTCGGTAACATACAACTAACAAGCTTGAACAAAGTAGCAACATTTGTAACATATCACTCACACAAGCCCCACCAGTGTAGCTTGAACAAAGTAGCAACATTTGTAACAAATCACTCACACAAGCCCCACCAGTGTAGCTTGAACAAAGTAGCAACATTTGTAACAAATCACTCACACAAGCCCCACCAGTGTAGCTTGAACAAAGTAGCAACATTTGTAACAAATCACTCACACAAGACCCACCACTGCATAGCATTCAAAGAACTGAACTGATCTGAATTGGTTTACTACCTATAACCTCTCAGTGTGTTAATATACATAACCTCATCTACAAACCCACAAACTGTCCACCTCTCGCAACCCTCATCCAACAATTCAAAGCCAACAGATCCTACTCTCTACTGAAAAGCTTCTTCCTTCTTATCAGCAAATCTAACAATGCAACAGGAGAAACCCTGTTCTCCAACTATGCTAACAAAACTGGGAATTCTATTTCTCTCCCACTAAAATTGGAACAGCACCAGAAACCGTTCACACTCCAGCTAAAGTCTTACCTATCCAAGTTCTAGCTCTGTCCATGCATTACCCCTGGATAATCACCAATATTTACAACTGTACAATTATACTAACATAGTCACTTAACAGCCTTGAATAAATTACAGCTTCACATCCACTTATCCCTCATAATTTCTCTCCTCTGCACATACACTTTCTGTATTCATCTTTGTAGTATTCCTACATTTTATTCACTTCTTAATCTCTGACTTTCTTCCCCTCAGCTTTACATATGATCTGTAATATAACTCTGTTTTTGATGTATACTCTGTTAGTTGCACAAACTGTAACAAGATGTTTTTTTCTTTCCTTGCGTGATTTTAAGAACATGTTTATTATGTTACTACTTACAAGATATTTAATTTACTATGTATGATAATATCATTATGTACTACTGGAGTTTTTCTCCCAGGGCCTCTCTTGAAAAGGGGTCTTGCACCCAGTCATACTTTCCCAGTCAACAAATGCAATCAATTAATCAGTAAACAAAAAAGCAAAAAAAAAATGCAGAACCAAGGGTCTGGCTGCCTCTGTCACCAGCTGTTAAATAGCGTGACTGGTACTTTAAAAGAAGTATCAATCAATTCCCTGAAAATCTTTCTCTGTAACTTTTAAGCAGTCATTTGCTTTTGAGGCTGCTCATGTGACATTCAGTAAATGTTAGGTACCATAGCAAGAAGCTGTTATGGTCTACATAATAGCTTTTTGCTTCAGATGTACAGTGGCGGCATTAGGTATTCATTCTATAGACTGATCCATAATAGTTCTCCACTTATCACAAAGATTTTTTTTTTCCTTTTTGTTCTCAATTCTTAAGAATAGAAATTTTGGGGTTAGCTCTGAGAGAACTTTAAGGATCTGTTATCTGGGATGGGGGTGCCAAATGACATAATTGCCCAGGGCATCTGCCAATCTTTCATAGGATCATAGGAAGTTACTAGGCTATTGGCCCTGAGGCCCTTATAAGCCTAGCCAAGAGTTTAGCCCATGTTTAGGCAAATCAGCACCCGATGGCCCTGTCCAGCAGGGACACAGGTGGAGTCCCAGGGATGTATTTTTTATTCCCATCCAGTTATCCAGGTTGTGTTTAAAAAGGTGTAAAGAGGTACTCTGCTTGACATCGATAGGGAATCTATTCCACAGATGGGGAGTCTCTGGGACATAAATCTGTCCCGCTAACAAGTCCTGTTGAAGTCACAGACCAGGTAGAGGCTGTGCATGTGGGTTACTCAAGTGGAGCTTGACTTGCGGATATGTAACAGTCCCATCAAGGCAGGGTCCGAGATCACCTTGTATGCCAGAAAAAGGTCACTTCTGAGGAGTCTGTATGAAACTGAGTAGAGGGAAAGAGCTTTTAGCCCATTTGTGTATGGTAGATTTTTGAGGCCCTGGATTCTCCTGGTGAGGAACCTCTGAGGTCTGTCCAGCTGCTGCATGTGCTGTGCAAGGTACATGCTGAACAGGGCATTGTTCTACAACTCTGTTAAATATAATTAATGTTCAATAATATTTCTTACCTCTCCACAAACATGCATATATGCATACATAAAAATAAAGGAATGGAAGCCTGCTGCCTACTGATTAAAAGTCTTTGTAGCATCACCAGATCAGTTCAGTCTGTTTTCTAGCCACAGTTCTATCTGTACGGCTCTGCAGTGCTTCACTTCCAGTTGTTAACACACATTGTGTTTCATAACCTACATTGTTAGGTGTGGTCCTACAATGAACCCTTTTAGGCCCATTTTCAGTTGGTGTTACATAATTTCCTGTATTAGTTGCCATTGTGACACTGTCATAAATTTGAACAAAATTCAAATAGCATGACATCATTACTGTGAATCCATCCTGATGTTCATCTGATCGATATTAGGTATAAGGTATCCATCTTTTATAGATTTTCCTATGTTTTGAGGGATTAACTGGCCTGTAGTTGGTCACTTCCTTTATTTTCTTCATCATGTGCAGGAGAACCACTGCACCTTCTTCCAGCCCAGGGATTTGTCTTGTTTACATGCATAAATAAAAGTGGTTTAGCAACAGTTCCCTAACTATGGTGCTAAGTATTTCAAAGCACTACATCTAGGCAGTGTATTGCTATCTCATTTTGACTAGTTCTTTACTTATTTCCTTAACTATTTGCCATCTCTTCAGTTGTTTCCCATATAGTCCACATGACACTTCACACTATGGTCAGTCACTCTAGCTTTCTTTATGGTAGATACTAACATGAGGAACTTGTTCATTACTTACGCATGCTATCCTGCAACCATCATCTCATGACATCCTTCTCCTTTAACAGCAAAGCTTCCTGATTTTGCTCACACACTCCCTGTTAATTATATATACTTACTCCAATATCACACAACCCCATAGGTGCCGGAAGCTGTTGCAGACTGGGGGCAAGAGGGTATATATATATATATATATATATATATATATATATATATATATATATATATATATATATATATATATATTATCTATACACACACACACACACAAATATATATTTGTGTATATATATATATATATATATATATATATATATATATATATATATATACATACACACACACACACACACACACACACACACATATATATACTGTACACATGCGCGCGCAGACACACACACACACACACATATATATATATATATATATATATATATACACACACACACACACACACACACACACACAGACACACATATATATATACTGTACACATGCGCAGACACACACACACACACACACACAGAGCACTGTGAACTGACTTTGCACAATGCACAAATGCAAGTTTTATCACAGCAGGATAAAAGACTTACACATTTAATCCCTCGGACCAATCAGGTAAAAGCACAATAAGGCTTCTACCAGAAGTTTCCAACTTGTATGGATTGAATTCCTTGGAAATAAGTTCACAAACCCTGAAATGTTCAACAAAATACAGAGAAAATTGCACAACACAGAAAAAACGTTGCATAACTACTAACCTATTATAGTGCACTACTCTCTTCTGACACTGCATTCTTACAGAAAGGCCCCCACACCAAGAATCGGCAAGCTGCAATTAATATCCAAAGTTATAGGATCAAGGGTTCACAGATTTATAGGAGGTTGCGATGCTAATGGCCATAGGACAGCACCGAGCATTTTGAGTGATGAAATGTCAGTAGGGAGCCAGGAAAATGACCTATTTTCAGGGGAGACCCAAAGTTGTATTCATACTTTTAAGAGAAATTTGGCCACATCACCAGGAAACTTCCCCTACTCTGTTTGATAAGTGCCCTGGGATCATTTACATCCACCTGAGCTTCCACTAATTTCAGCAGACAGGGTCTCTTTTAATGTCTCATCTTAGGAACATAAAGGGAATCTTCACAGAAAGTGCAGCAGACACAAGGAGACATGCTGCTCAAGGGATAGGTGGACTATATCTCCAGTGACAGTTTCCAAAAGTCTGTGGCCCACATGGTACAAAGGAGAAGCATCTTCAGCAGCGTAGTGTCGCACCAATCAAAAAGGAGCACCACAGCAGCGTAGTGTTGCACCAATCAAAAAGGAGCGCTATAACACAAACGCTTCTGTCCATTATCACAGTGCTGAAATTTAAATGAATGTTGTGGAGAAGATAATTGCTGCCAGTAAAGACAGGGGAATATGTTTTGCATATGGAGAAAGTGGCTGTGCAAATTATATTTATTTTGGAAAAAACTGCAGCAGTAAACCACAGCACTACAGTTGCTTTGCCATGTTGTCAAGGATGGTGAGATGGCACGCACTGGAAAAAATGAAGCAAGGAATGCTTAGTACGACAATAGAGTACAACATTCTGCGTAGTTTGATACGACAAAGAAATGCAACAGATCATTCTCTATATTTCCCACTGCTCTGGAATAGCTTTTCTCCTGCACCAAATGATATATGTAGTATTTAAAACATGGAGAACATCTTCACACCCGCAAATTGTCTCACCAAGAGCCACTTTAACATAAAACAAGTGCCTTTCTGATGACAAAAGAAAGAATTTAATGGTCTACATTTTAAATGAATTCCAACTGTTCTCTGCATTATGTGACTAAAATAGTAACACATCTTCACAAGTTAATCTAATTTCTTGTTCCAGTGCAGCAAAGAGCAATGGCTATTAGTAATCACATTAACACCTGGCAAACCTTTATCTGTTTGGAATACAGAATATTATCCACCCTCACTCCAACACATGCACACACACAGACACACACATACATACACACGCACAATGACAAGCTTGTTTCTATCCAAAATAATACTGTGTACTTATATAGTCCTGTCTTTATGTATGCCATACCATATTGGGTGTTTTTCCTGTCAGACTTCACACTGATAGGCATAAGAACCACACATGGTACTAGGACATACTATCCACCAGTTATAGCACTGGCTAGAGGCTTTGCACATGCCCCTTTCAGACTTTTCACACAAATTAAAGACTGCATCACTGTAATTTGACCCACTTTTGCAGCTGTGTTGGGCCTGAAGCTATCATGACTAGTTTAGTGGATTCAGTAAACCTGGATATATGAATCAGTTATGGTCCCCAATAATATTCCAGGATATGTCCTAAATAGCATGGAACATGACCTATCAGGACCACTATAATCACTATTAATTACAGTCTCCAGACAGGCTTCATGTCAAGGGAACAAAGGACTACAGTTGTCATCCCTCTGGACAAGGATAGGCCAACTACAGACCCTGGCAAATGTAGACCCATAAGTCTGACTAGTCTCTTATATAAAGCCATTGAAAAAATCATCAATGAAATGATAAAAGATGATGCCGGAAACATTTAAACACTGGATCTGACTCAGTTTGGCTTCATCAAGGACAGGGTATGCATATTCAACATGGTGGACTTCTTCGAGAAGGTGACCAAAGCAATGGTGCATACTGCCTACCTCAATCTGGCCAAGACATTACCCCACTCAGGCTTTGTAGACATACTCACAAAATTAGTTATTAACCTTTACATCACCCAATGGATAGCCAGCTGGCTCACAGATAGGATCCAAGATGTTATAATAGGGTAGTCCACATCAACAAAAAAGACTGGGCAGTAGTGGAGTCCCCCAGGACTGTGTGCTGGGTCTGCTCACTTTTAGTATCTACTTTTCTGAAGTCAGGGCCAACATCAAGTGCCTCTAGCTGATCAAGTATGAATACAATTGCAAACAAGTTGCAGTTATAGAATCTCCCCCAAGACACAAATACCCCCCAAGAAGGCCTGATACAGACAAATTAATGGTGCCAGAGCTGTGGTATAAAACTCAATGCCAAGAAATGCTTAATAGCATCCTTTGGGAAGTCCACAATTTTAAAACAATGGGAAAGGGATAGAAATCCAAATCACACACTCTTATGCAACAGCATTCAGTAGCCCTAAGAAGATCAATGTATCTTGTCTACCAAAGGTCTTCAATTAATAGGAAGTTGACAAACAAGTACATCAATCATAAAGAGGGGTTCCCATGCATACTGCTTTCTTTCAATCAAATATAGGTCATATTTTGCTGCAGAATTTGTCATTGTTAACTTGATTAAATTATGCAATAGTTAAGTAATGAATTATTGACTATAGTGTAATTTATGGTTATTTCACTTTGGTTAAAGGTGTTCAGTTGTGAATTTAGTATACATAAGTTAGGGGGTTGGGATAAAGCCACCCCCCCCCCCCATAAGCCCATAGTGTGTACAATCATTAGTAGTTTGGTACAGTTCATTTTTCTTTTTTTTTAATTTTTAGATAGACTATAGTTTTACACCAGAAATCCTGCAATAACAAAGGTAAAGCAATAGTTTAATCTTTATAACCCTATAGCCACTGCACATAAAAGGTGGTAAAACTTAATATGAAATAGAAATCAGTTCCTTAGGAACACAAACAATATCCCATATGTTCTGTTTTCTGTTATGTTTGTTTACAGTCTGCAACAATTGTTCCTGTATATAAAAGGTAAATAATTTCCTTACTAATGTTGTACAATCAATATTGTTCCAGTCAGTCTTGGATGAATTCAAGTCCCTAGCTATTATTGTTTTACTTCCTGTGTTGCATGCAAGAAAATTAAAATGTCTCCAAGTCATCAGCACTTAATTTTGGTAGTCTGTACAATACAACTACTGTAATTTGTTCCACAATTCTCTTTATTGTCAGAGTAACAAAAGATGAAATATTAGTTCTATCAAAGAAGTCATAATCAAAAACCTCATAACAGCCACTTTGATGGCACAGAGGGATAAAGCCCTAACTGTGGCCCAGGTGACCAGGGTTTGATTAGCAACAGACATCTAAAAAAAAGTGGCAGGGAGGGATGGGTGGTTCCATGGGAGTTGTCTATGACAATCCCTGGTGGAGGCTGGGGATGTCACATTAGGGTACATAGGCCAAAGGAGGTGATATGACATAACAAGCTTAATAAAATCCATCAACGCCAAAAGTGAGGATAAAATAGCTACCAAAGACAATCACAAGACCTTTCTTAGTTTGCCTGTGATCTCAAAAGCACAATGCACGGAGCCGATTGTGAACTATGTTTCTTTCACTGAGGCTGAAAATATATCAGCTTACTAGCAAACAGCTATACTCATTCCACTGCATAAGGAAGAACCTTCCACAAACCCAGGCAATTACCGACCTATAAGTCTGACCAGTCTCATATAAAAACTCACGGAAAGACTTATCATGGAACTAATCAATAAGGACACAGGAAACTTTAAAACACTGGATGTATCTGAAAATTGGATTCTTCAAGGAAAGGCCATGCTTACTCAACTTGGTGGACTTGTTTAGAAAAGTCACCAAAGTAATGGACAAGGGTGAAACAGTACATGCCACATACTTTGAACTGACCAAAGCTTGTGACAAAATGCCCCACATAGGCATAGTAGAAAAGCTTAATAAACTGGGAATAAACCCCTATGTTACCCAATGGATTGCTAGCTGTCTTACAGATAGGATGCAGATAATTAAAATAGGGGAATTTCCTCCACAAAGAGACCAGTCACCAGTGGACTCCTCCAGGGTTCACTGCTGGCACACTTCCTGTTTGGCACATACTTCTCTGAAGAAAAAGCCAGTACCAAAGGGCTCCGGCTGACTAAGTTTGCATATGACTACAAGCTAGGAGCAGTCATTGAATCCCCAAGTGATGTGGCCATCCTGCAAGACGGTTTGCACCAAGTAAATAACAGGTGCCAAGATCAGGGATTGAAGCTAAATGCCAAATAATGCTTTACCATATCCTGTTGAAAGTCATCTACCTTAGGGAACTACCACATCGAAAATACACTCCTCAGAATTTATCCAGTTGTTCAAGGTTTAAGAACCTATGTGGACAGT
Source organism: Protopterus annectens (assembly GCF_019279795.1). Classification (NCBI taxonomy): domain Eukaryota; kingdom Metazoa; phylum Chordata; order Ceratodontiformes; family Protopteridae; genus Protopterus; species Protopterus annectens. The sequence continues at coordinate 591,710,467 of NC_056736.1, read as the reverse complement.
GACCTAACTTTGGACCAACATGTGTCCATTGTCATAAGAAAGACCTTCTATATTGCACAGCTTATAAACAAAGTGATTGTGTCTAGATCTAGGGATGCAATTGTCCCCTTTGCTCAGCTCTCATCAGGCTAATCTTCGAGTATAATGCCCCCTTTTGTATGTATCTATCCAAACACAGGCAACACCTGGAACACCCAAAGTGATACTTTACTAAAAGAATACAAGGCCTAAATTATGTTCTACATGGACCGATTCAAAGCCCTGTCACTATAATCAGTATTCTACAGACTGCTAACACATGACCTGCATTGGGCATACAAGGCATCCTCTGACACAATACTGATGGATTTACTGCACATCAACAAGTTAAATGGCATCAGAAATACTCTGTCTAGGGATCTAAACCTCTTCTGCAACAACAACAGAATAGTTTGGTAGGACGGGTTATCTTACAGAGGATACAGCTGATCTGGAACACACTCCCCATCCACGTAAAGCAAAGCTCATCCCTGTCCATTTTCAAATGCAACTTGGAGCTATGCATGGGAAACAAAACATTTACCTCAGGCCTGCTGTCTGTACTACTATTGGACAGAGGCAGCTCCTAAATGCTTTATCCTATGCATGCACGCATCCCCTCAAATTTTCTGTGGTGTGATCTCAGTTATTATTGATAGGGGTAATATATAATTATTGACCATTGAATGGGTGAGGTCAGTCTAACACCAAATGGTATAGGTTAATTCATGCATACAAATGGAAAATTGGCTAGACTTAAAATGACCCACAACAGCAGCTAGCCTAATACTTACCTATGGACCTATAAGACAAAGCAGCTGTGGAGGTGGGGTGATACTCCACATGTCCCTATTGCATGCCCGTCCCTTGGACATACCATAGGTGACCAAAAGGGAGAGTGGAAGCAGTGTGCATCATTTTCAGGTAGGATATTGTCCACCCACCATTGAGGTAGAGAAGTGGTAAGCAATGGAAGTCAGTTTGCTTTAAAAACATTTAACTTTGCCTGTATTTAAGACCTGAATTTGTGTGGGATTGCCGATCATGCAACGGTGTTTAACACTGCCATGGATAGACACAAGCACTTAGAAACTCAATTCTTCCTTAGATATTTGCTTGAGAAACCTCCGTAGCTGCACTGCAGTTGCATATTACTGCCCTGTGAGCAACATTCTGAGGCATTAATGCAGTCTTCCACCCCTAGCCCACCACAGAACAGGTACTTCTGTTAGTCTTACAGCAAACCCTGGTCCATCTAGCCCACCCCCACTATTTACTATAATATATACCTGCCATAATGGACAGACAGTTTCCCACCATTTCTGCAGCCAGCCTGGTTGACATAGGCATCCTGAGGCAATGTAACAATTGCCTTATGTATACTGACAACCACTTTCTCCTAAAGCAAACAAGTACAGTACATCAGAGATGTAACTATACCTTGAAATTAGAATCAGTCCTCCCACACAGCCATAACAAAGACATCCAACAGGTTGTCAGCACACACACCTCTCCTCTCATGCAAGATAAGGTTAAGACACATAAAGCCAAATATGCAGAGGTACTCAATAAGAGCATACCTAAAGACCAGAGACCTCCAAAGAGCAAACAACACGTGCATACTGGTACATGAACAGAATCCACCACCACACATAGCAACACACATACCAGCATCTCAGCAATTAAGCCCCTAAGAAAATACACCTCAAAACCTAATGTTCTAGTCATAGGTGACTCAGTAGTGAGACACACAGATGTCCCCCTTCACCTGGCTGAACAAAGAGAAGGTCATGGTTAACTGCCTGTCAGGTGCTACGATCTGTCAAATCATGCACGCACTCAAGTCACTCAAAAATTACCGTAATGACTCTGTCAGAGTAAACGTTGGAGTGAATGACCCGAGATGTACCTCTCTGGGCTATATGAAGACAGATGTGACTGTACTCTCAGATTGTGTGTTCCAGGCAGGTATGACTCTAGCCCTAAGCAGCATTCTGCCTTCACCCAGGATGATGCCATAATACAGACAAAAAATGATTGAGTTCAATAAGTGGGTTAGCTTCTGGTGTTACTCAAGGGGGATCCTGTATCTAGCGGCCTGGAAAGACACGGTCATCAGTCCGTGCTGCTTTGCCAGAGATGGCCTTCAACTGTCCCCTCAAGGTTTTTGTATACTGGCAAAGACATCCCCCCATAGTGCCTTTTTTAGGCAATGTCCAAACAACAAAACATCCGACGTAAAGAAATCCACTAAAGACAAACTCAAGGTCATGCTGCTTAATGCTAGGAGCTTAAAAAGTAAACTGCACTCCCTGGAAGCACTCCTCACCTTGGAAGATGCTGACATCTATGCAGCCACTAAAACTTGGTTCAAGGCCACAGAGAGCACCCTGGCTGTACAAGGCTACAATGCCTTTCACACGTTCAGACCCCAACATGAGCATAAAAGAACAAAAGATGGTGGTGCATCCATTTTCATTAAATCCAAATACACCTTGAGACTGATGAAACAGAACTACTCTGTTGAGCTACTCCAGGTCCAAATAAGTATAGGTAAAATACCCTCCCACATCAACGCTAGCTACAGGTCCCCCACCATGAACCATGAGATGCACACTGCCTACCTGGACGTGCTAGAGTCACTCAATATACAGACAAACACTTTGGTCATGGGAGATTTCAACTATCTTTCTATTGATTGGGTGACTTAACATAAGCATAAACACAATCGCTATGAGGTTCCTGGACTTTGTTAATTCAACTGGTCTACACACCCACAAGGAGATCAAATGTCCTGGACCTAGTGCTTTCCAACATGGGGGGTCACTACACTACCCTCTGTGCCCATCCTGCTAAGGTCAGGATCATAGGATCAGAGGAGATTGCTATAGCAATAACCCACGCTTGGGTGTGGGCAATGCTGCATTTACCCACGGTTGATGTGGTTTGGTCACGAGGCTTAAGCCCGGTGGCCAAACAAAGCCAACCATGGGTAAATCCAGCATTACCCACACCCAGAAGTGGGTTATTGCTATTATACAATGACATTATTTAAGAAAAAAAATAATTACTTTTCTTAAATAATGGCATTGTATAATGCCTCCTTGCTGCCCTTCTGCAGCTGTCTGGTATTCTGCGGCAGTTCTGATGTACTGCGCATGCCCACTCAGTACATCAGAGCTGTGGGCAAAAGCAACGGAGAAAGCAAGATCTCCGTTGCTTTTTAAAAACTGTTTTGCTATGTTAAAAGAGTTTAACATAGCGAGACAGCTTTAAAAAAAGCAACAGAGAATATCTGTTGCTTTTTTAAAGCTGTTTTGCTATGTTAAACCCATTTAACATAGCGAGACAGTTTTGAAAAAAGCAACTGAAAAAGCAAGATCTCCGTTGCTTTTTAAAAACTGTTTTGCTATGTTAAAAGAGTTTAACATAGCGAGACAGCTTTAAAAAAAGCAACAGAATATCCATTGCTTTTTTAAAGCTGTCTGGCTATGTTAAACCCATTTAACATAGCAAGACAGTTTTGAAAAAAGCAACGGAGAAAGCAAGATCTCCGTTGCTTTTTCAAAACTGTTTCGCTATGTTAAACGAATTTAACATAGCGGGACAGCTTTAAAAAAAGCAACGGAGAATATCCATTGCTTTTTTAAAGCTGTCTGGCTATGTTAAACCCATTTAACATAGCAAGACAGTTTTGAAAAAAGCAATAGAGAAAGCAAGATCTCCATTGCTTTTTACAAACTGTTTCGCTATGTTAAAGGAGTTTAACATAGTGAGACAGCTTTAAAAAAAGCAATGGAGGATCTCCGTTGCTTTTTTTAAAGCTGTCTCGCTATGTTAAACTCGTTTAACATAGCGAGACAATGTGAAGCAATGGAGATCTTACGTTCTCCGTTGCTGTAAAAAAAAGAGTTATAGTAATGGAAAAAGTCCAGGCGACCGGACCTTTTTCCATTACTATAACTCTGATTTACAACGTGCACGCTGACCAATCAGCGTGCACATTTTTGAATATTTAATGGGGGGTCGTTGTATAATAGACTATAGCCATTTCAACCCAATGTAATACTGTACAGGTACTAGTCATTACCCAAGAATGCATTTAGTGATGACTGCCCCAACCATAAATCTGTCTTGTTTTGAAGTAAAGATCAAACCTGATGCCCCCACAAGAGTAAAAAATAAATAAAATTCTCCAAAGCAAACCATTGCCTACCAAGCGATGGTATAGTCGACATAGTCAGAATGACTGCTTTGCAGAGGAGCACAAAAATGCCCTATATAGCCACTTAAGCAAATGCATTCACTTGACTGTATCTAAGCGAAATAAAACCAGGTCCTCCCAAAAAACAAGCTACCCTTGTGGACTGTAAGTATAAATAAGTTATTCAACAAAAGAAAGAAACCGATATCTAAGAACAAGAAGAAACTTGCTCAACAGAGGAAGAATACCCTCCGCAGCTTGAACAAGCAAATCAGATATCTTGTAAAGTCCTCTAAGGCTAGTTATGAGACTAAATTAGCATCAGTAACTGAAGACAACCATAAAGTATTATTTAGTTATGTCAAATTCGAAAACAAACTGGTTAAATACAAAAACTGAGGCAAAATGGTAAACCACCCACACAAAATTTTATGTTAGCGCTTTCATACACCAAATATAATGTACTTCTTCAGACATTATTTCCCAAAATGCAAAAGCTGAAAAAGCATCATTGTCTTACCAATTAATTAAATAAATTACTTAATCCCCAAGAAAATTCATTGTTGCTTAAAGGAACATACTAAGATTTTATTGAAAATCTAATTCATGGTGCAGAAGTATATTTTTACTAAAATAATCATACATAAACTATTAAAAAAGATCATGTCCATACTAATATTAATAATAACAATAGACATAATAATAATTTAAAATACTTTGATCAAATTTGTGTATTCCTATCCATACATGTGCTGCAATTTAATTCATTACTAAGTCGAACATCATTATCTAGTGCTTTTAACTTTAAGAGACATTTAATGGAGCATGTCTCATTAAGTCCAGGATAGGTGTCTGCATTGGTCTGGAGCTGCCACATTAATTCTCTTTCTTCAAGCTTAAGCTCCCATGGACAACCCCTGATGTTCCTTTTGACATAGTCAACCACCATAAATTGAAAACTGTGGGACTGAAACTCAGCTATATGTCTAGCTAAAGCATTAGTGCTAGTATTCCTAGAAATATTATATAGATGTTCATATATACGCTATTTGAAAGGGCGTTCTGTCTTGCCCAAATAAAAAGCTGGACATTGGCGACAGGTAGCCAAATAAACTATACATTGGCTTTCACAGGAAAATTTATCCTTGATGGCATATTTAATCCCATAAATTACTACGTGTGTACCAGCCTTAATGTGCCGACAATAATGACATTGTGTACATTTATACATACCCAAGATTGGCTATAGGTGATTCTGGGTGCTTCTACTAGTGCCTTTAAATTAAGTCCTCTTTTATAGGTCACCAAGGGCCTCATCCCTAATGCACTCATGATTGAACGGTCTTCTAAGATAAAATTCCAGTTGTTAACTAGAACATTTTTGAAATCTACAGCATTAGTAGACTATTGGGTTAAAAAACTGGTAACATAGTTGTTTGAAATGTTCCTATTTATAGATTCCTCATTAACAGAATGAGTTGGTGAACAAGGAACTACCTCCTCTAGAAAATGACCTCTTGACAAAACAGGCTTGAAATGACCTCTCTCTCTTTTTATTTTTACTTCCAAAATGAGGTGGTCAATAAGGGAATCCGGGTACGCCCGGTTGAATCCTGGTACGCCCGTCGCCCATTTGAACATATTTCTAAGTTTATCACATTCTTTAAAGAATTCATCATCTCTAGAAATCTTTTCCGAGGCTCTTACCAACTGCGTTATTGTCAGCGTTTAAAGATGAAAAACATGTCATCTTGGTACCTAGTGTACCAAGCTACTTTTTCTTTGAAAATTTGGTATTCTTTAGCTATGTCCGAAACCTAAAAGGGAATGACCAGCTGTGTGTCAAACTTATAGTGGATGGTACCATTCACACTGAACCTGAGGAAACTGCCAACCTGCTAGTCAACAGATATGGAAATAACTTCACCCCCTGTCCCCACCAGACATAGCCCAAATCATTCCTGACACCAGTCGTCTACCAAATATCTCCAAAGAACAGGTCATACAGGCACTCTCCAAGGCCAAAAACACTGCGTCTTTGGGACCAGATAACATCCCAGGCTGCTTACTAATCAATCTAAAACAAGATGTAGTGGAACCACTCACACTCTCTTTAACACAGCCTGAGCACTGGTTTTGTTCCAGCAGAGGGGAGAATAGCAACAGTATTCCCCTTGCACAAAGAGGGTCCAATAACTGACCCTGGGAATTATCAACTTATAAGCCTAACCAGCCTTATCTGCAAGGCCATGGAAAGAATCACCATATACCTTATCCACAAGGACATGGGCAACCTTCAGACTCCTGATCTGACCCAGTTTGTTTTTGTCAAGGGTAGATCTTGCTTATTTAACCTGGTGGACTTCTTTTCAGAATGTCACCAAAACCCTGGATGAGGGAAAAACAGTACATTATGCCTTTCTCAATTTAACCAAGGCCTTTGACACAATCCTCCACTCGGGTATCATTGAGAAACTCTCACAAGCTGTGGATTAATGTGTACCTCACTAGATGGGTAGCCAACTGACTCACTGCCAGAATGCACACTGTAAAAGTTGAGGAGTCCACCTCCACCAAAAGACCAGTGAGGTATCACAAGGTCCATGCTGGGGCCTCTACTGTTTGGAATCTATTTCTCTGAAGTCTAGTTGAAGGAGTATGACCTGTGGTTTACCAAGTTTGCAGATGACTGTAAACTGGGTACAATCACTGAGTCCCCCAACCATGTTAACATATTACAGAAAGGGTTGATGCAGACAAATGATTGGTGCTAAAGCAGGGACTAAACCTTAACTCAAAAAAAGTCTCATAATCCCCCTTGGCAAAGAAGTAGACCCCTGCTAAGTATGATATAGATAGCACCCCTAGAAGCTCAAACTCAGTGGTGCGAGACTTGGGAACACATGTTGATAGCAATCTAAACTTTGATCACCATGTGTCCACAGTGGTAAGGAAAGCATCTCATAAATAAAGGCGTCACATAAATAAGGGCATCACATCCAAGATAAAGGAAATTATAACTCCGCTGTACTCTGCCCATATCAAACCACTAATTGAGTACAATACTCCTTTCTGTATGTACCTCACCAGACATCTGCAGCAACTGGAGAGACCCCAGATGCTAATAACCAAGAGAATCCAGGGTCTCCAAAATATGACCTACATGAAAAGACTAAAATCCCTGTCCCTGTACTCTGTATTATACAGGCTGCTGAGAGGCAACCTGTGCCTGGCCTGCAGAGCAGTCTCTGACCTTGCCCTAATGGAAATGCTGCAGATCCGCAAATTAAATAGGGTAGAGTAACTCACTCCATAGATCTCAACCTAGCCTGTGGCACTAAGAGAACATGCTGGAGAGACAGATATATCTCTCAGAGATTGCCGCTCCTCTGGAATAAGCTCCCACTCCATGTGAACCAGAGCTCCTCAATGACCATGTTTAAATGCAACCTTAACAACTGGATGGGTGACCGTAAATTCACCCCGGGGATGACACCTATGTCCCTCATGGACAGAGACAATTGGTGCTGACCATAGAATCACTCTGCTAACAGTGATTATTTAACTTTGGTTAATAAGGGTGCTCGGATTATAACATGGCTAGGCTTGTAAACGATCTAGGGCCATTAGCCTAGTAACCTCCAATGAACATCTGAATGTCTCTGTAGGTTCAGTTTGTGACGACACTGCAATAGTGAACCATATGATGAACAGTACTAGTTCACATATCTCCTGATCTTTGGGATATGTAAAGACACTGGACACTCTGGCAAGTCTCACATGGACATAAGAAGGGCATGCAGACTCCACTGTTCCTACTGCTGTGGATACACAGAAATAATTGGCCAAAGGTTAAATCCCTGGATTCTGCTACCTCAGGGAAGACAACCACAATATTAAAAATGAAAAGATAAAGTGAGCAAGCTCTAGCCTGGGGAGTACGCCTTCACCATATGAAAATGAAAAGCTACAATAAGGCTACTCCCTCCACATATTGACTTCCTGGATATAAGCATTATCTTTAAAAAGGGAACAGTAGAGACAGCCCTACATAGGAAAGCTACATGGAAGAACCACATGCTACATAGAACTAGCATGCACCCCACACATATTTTCAACAACATATTTGAAAATCAAGTCATACACATTTCTAGACTATATACAAAGGAAGATACATTTCAACAAGAGTTTAACCAATTGGTGGATAACGTAGCAACTAGAGGGTATAGGAAGAATCAGATGGACTTTGAACAAGCGATGGAATTACGACAAGGCAAAGGAAAACCATATTATCATCATAAACATGTCAAAGGACACAAGAATAATGAAACCCAAGAGTCCCTAAGATGTATAGTAACCTCTGCACCAGATAATAAACAAATAAACAAAGTTATTCAAAAATATTGGCCAGTTTTAACAGTGGATCCTAAAATTAAAAGTATAGTAGGAGAAAAAACCAAATTCACATATAAAAACAAGAAGAACTTGAAAAGTCTGCTGTGTAACAATAGAACAGAAACAACACAGAGAAGTGCAATAAAGGAAAAAGGAACTTTTAAATGTGGGAAGTGTAAGGCATGCAAATATATCAACACGACTAATGTGTTCCAACATCCTATCACACATAAAGTATATTCCTATAAAGGCAATGGAAATTGCAATACAGAGAATGTGATATATATATATATATATATATATATAGCCAGCTGTGAAGTATGTATGTCGTTCTATGTGGGTAAAACTAATAGAAAATTCAAAGAACGTATCTTAACGGCATCTAAGAGACATCAGTAACAAGATAGAAGTTAATGCTTTGTATCAGCATATAAAGCACAATCCAGGGCATAGCTTTAAATTTATATTATTAACCCAGGTTTCAGTTACAGCATGAGGTGGAGATTTGTTCAACAGAACTGAAAAAATAGAAATGGAATGGATTATGAACTTGCGTGCCAGTCAAAGTCCTGGCCTTAACGCAGTAGTCCCCAGTACTAAAAGAAAGGAGGCTTAGGGGGCGATAATACACTTCTATCAGTAAACCACTCCTAAAAGAAATAGGACTGAATAACATGACAGTAAAGCTATACAACTAGCTACTAAAGAACATGTGAGAATGGACTCCACCCAAGAGGACAGAATAACCAGTGACTTACTAGCAGGAACCCAGGGAGTTAAACTGATTTGCCAGTGTACATAAAAAGACAGATTGGATACAAGTAGTAAGTGTATCCAATGAATAATGAAGGCAGAGAGTCTTATTTGAATATAATACCTCATTGGCCAATATTTAGAATACACACAGTATAAAAGGAAGAGCAAAGCAGATAAACACAGGATCTGAAGAAGGTTTACAACCGAAAGCAATTATCCGTTCCTGAGTCCGTTTTTGAACACAAGCAGCATGCTTATTTGAAGTTGGCTTTAGAACTAGGAATATTTTGGAACCTGCTCCAGTGACTTTGCAAACAGGCAGTTTGCTGATTCCAGTTGGCTTCAGAGGAAGGAAGAATCATCCATCCTGGAATTCGTTTTAGTGCACAGGCAGCACGCCGATTTGAAGTTGGTCTTAGACTTTGGAACTCATTCCGGTGTCTTTGAACACTGGATGCCCATTGGAATCAATTGGCTCTAGAAGAAGGAAGAGCTTTGGGACTTGTCCTTCCCCCACCCCCATTTTACACACAGGCTGTATGCTGGTTACAAATTGGCTTCCAAGTAAGGAACTTTTTGTAACTTGTTCTAGTGCTTTTGCACACAGGCAATTTATTGGCTTGGAACTTTGGAAGTACCTACTGAAGAAGCAGAGCATATAGTTGTCAGTGAATGGAGGTTTTGTACTCAAGGAAGAAAGTTAAGTGGAAGTGACTTCCAATGAATGAGTAATTTCCTGTCTAGTTATATTGAACGAAGTTGCCATAACAAGAAATTTGCTCCGAAGAAAGTGTTTGTCTTTTTTAACTAAAGAGAATTAAAAAAATGTTTTTATTTAATGAAGGACCTGGGATACATATGTAGTGCTTGCATACCAGCAACTACAAGAAAGAGGATATATAATACCCACTAAATGGATTATCTTGAAGCTAGCTACCACTTGGAGGGAGTAGCCTTATTGTAGCTTTTCACAATATTAAAAATAGTATGTTTGCAAAAATGGCCTGCATACAACAAAATATCACCAAGAATGCTTTACATGTTCCCTGAAAATGGTTCAAAATTATAATAAAATGGAATTATGTCACCTAAGTATTTACAGTGCTGTTTATATGCAGGGTGCATAGGCTTCTAAGATATGTGCACCTCTTGCAGTATATTCTAGGGTGCTGACAGCCTGTGTGACATGTCTTGCACCAAGTACCCCTGTCACTTAACACTCACTGAGCATACGCTTAACATGAACAACATGGTGAATTCCATAGGCTACACATGCCCCTCAGCACTGCACCAGGTTCACAGATGTGAATACGAATCATGCACATGCCCCTAGGCACTGCATGAGCTACACAGCTGTGTATATGAAGCATACGCATGCTCCTCAGCACTGCAGCAGGTACACAGCTGTGAATACAAATCATGCTCATGCCCCTTGACACTGCACCAGGTACACAGTTGTGTATATGAATCATGCGCATGCCCCTCAACACTGTATCAGGTACACAGCTGTGTATATGAATCATGCGCATGCCCCTCAACACTGTATCAGGTACACAGCTGTGTATATGAATCATGCACATGCCATTCAGCACTGCACCAGGTACACAGTTGTGTATATGAATCATGCGCATGCCCCTCGGCACTGCACCAGGTACACAGCTGTGTATAAGAATCATGCACATGCCCTTCTGCACTGCAGCAGGTACACAGCTATGTATATGAATCATGCACATGCCCCTCGGCACTGCACCAGGTACACAGCTGTGTACACTAATCATGCACATGCCCCTCAGCACTGCAGCAGGTACACAGCTGTGTATATGAATCATGCACATGCCCCCGGCACTGCACCAGGTACACATTTGTGTATATGAATCCTGCGCATGCCCCTCGGCACTGCACCAGATACACAGCTGTGTATATGAATAATGCACATGCCCCTCGGCACTGCACCAGGTACACATTTGTGTATATGAATAATGCAGATGTTAGTGTGATGGATCTGATGGCTTCTTCACTGTTTGCAGTGTGCATTGTCTAGGTCATCTACGAAGTGGGTTCATATTCATAGTACCAAACAAGATGCAGAACCTTCACTGACTGTCTTTTGCCTGACAGCAGCTATAGTTTGGTCTTTCTGATCACCATGATGAATCAACTTGCAGTATTAAACCTTTATTTTACTGAGGCTGTGGTACCCTGCACCTTTGGATGTGAAGGATTTACCCTAAACCTCCTATGTCTACCAATTCAACTCCTGAGGTCACACCAGCTTAAAAAAAGAGAATTAAAGTTTCTCTTACTTGGTGCAGTCATAGCAGTACTATATTTAGAGCTCGGGGGTTATGAGATCAGAGTCATTATATTGGGGCGCACCCCTTACAAAAAGCTTTGTAGTTGATACCTTGATTAGTTAAACATATTGCTATGGTTGGTCCATGGTAAAAGTTATACATTTAACTTCAGTAAGACTGAACAAACCCAGGACTGTGCTCCTCAGCTGAGTATGCCAAAGATTAAACATCTCTCATAAAGTTCATCACTTTTCCAGATGACCTCCACAAAAACCTTCCTACCTACAAAACACAGTCATTACATATGCAGATTGCCACAAGACCCACATTTAAAAGTTCCCTTTCACAAAACCTAATGACTCTTAATTGATAAGCCTACTGTCACCAGCCACAAAAGGCTACAATTCTAAATAATAACAATAATAATAATAATAATAACAATAATAATAATAACAATAATAATAATAACAATAATAATAATAATAATACAATAATAATAGCAATAATAATAATAATAACAATAATAATAACAATAATAATAATAATAACAATAATAATCATAATAACAACAATAATAATAATAATAACAATAATAATAATAACAATAATAATAACAATAATAATCATAATAACAATAATAATAATAATAACAATAATAATAATCATAATAATCATCATCATAATAATAATAAAGACTGCACTAACCTGTTCTCCAGCATTTAATAGTGATTGCAATGTCTCAACTTGGCTGAATTCTACAAAAATGGCAAACATGAATCACCTCCCATAGAAACTTAGACAACCATATGAACCATACCAATAAAAATAAGTAAATAAATCTAAGCAGTGTACCCAAAGTGATGCAGCCAGTTCATGCCCCAAATCAGTAATATGTGTGGTGTGTATTATCATGTTCACAAATTTAAATAAATAAATCTAAGCAGTGTACCCCAAGTGATGCAGCCAGTTCATACCCCAAATCAGTAATCTGTGTGGTGTGCATTATCATGTTCACAGATTTAAATAAATAAATCTAAGCAGTGTACCCCAAGTGATGCAGCCAGTTCATGCCCCAAATCAGTAATCTGTGTGTTGTGCATTATCATGTTCACAGATTTAAATAAATAAATCTAAGCAGTGTACCCCAAGTGATGCAGCCAGTTCATGCCCCAAATCAGTAATCTATGCAGTGTACATTGTCATGTTTACAGATTTAAATAAATAAATCTAAGCAGTGTACCCCAAGTGATGCAGCCAGTTCATGCCCCAAATCAGTAATCTGTGTGGTGTGTATTATCATGTTCACAGATTTAAATAAATAAATCTAAGCAGTGTACCCCAAGTGATGCAGCCAGTTCATGCACCAAATGAGTAATATGTGCGGTGTGCATTATGATGTTCCCAGATTTAAATAAATAAACCTAAGCAGTGTACCCAAAGTGATGCAGCCAGTTCATGCCCCAAATCAGTAATACGTGCGGTGTGTATTATCATGTTCACAGATTTAAATAAATAAATCTAAGCAGTGTACCCCAAGTGATGCAGCCAGTTCATACACCAAATCAGTAATCTGTGCGGTGTGCATTATCATGTTCACAGATTCAAATAAATAAATCTAAGCAGTGTACCCCAAGTGATGCAGCCAGTTCATGCCACAAATCAGTAATCTGTGTGTTGTGCATTATCATGTTCACAGATTTAAATAAATAAATCTAAGCAGTGTACACCAAGTGATGCAGCCAGTTCATGCCCCAAATCAGTAATCTGTGCGGTGTGCATTGTCATGTTTACAGATTTAAATAAATAAATCTAAGCAGTGTACCCCAAGTGATGCAGCCAGTTCATGCCCCAAATCAGTAATCTGTGTGGTGTGTATTATCATGTTCACAGATTTAAATAAATAAATCTAAGCAGTGTACCCCAAGTGATGCAGCCAGTTCATGCACCAAATCAGTAATATGTGCGGTGTGCATTATCATGTTCACAGATTTAAATAAATAAATCTAAGCAGTGTACCCCAAGTGATGCAGCCAGTTCATGCCCCAAATCACTAATCTGTGTGATGTGCATTATCATGTTCACAGACTTAAATAAATAAATCTAAGCAGTGTACCCCAAGTGATGCAGCCAGTTCAAGCCCCAAATCAGTAATCTGTGCGATGTGCATTATCATGTTCACAGATTTAAATAAATAAATCTAAGCAGTGTGCTCAAGTGATGCAGCCAGCTCATACCCCTAATCAGTAATCTGTGCAGTGTGCATTATCATGTTCCCAGATTTAAATAAATAAATCTAAGCAGTGTACCCCAAGTGATGCAGCCAGTTCATGCCCCATATCAGTAATCTGTGCGGTGTGCATTGTCATGTTCACAGATTTAAATAAATAAATCTAAGCAGTGTACCCCAAGTGATGCAGCCAGTTCATGCCCCAAATCAGCAATCTGTGTGTTGTGCATTATCATGTTCACAGATTTAAATAAATAAATCTAAGCAGTGTACCCCAAGTGATGCAGCCAGTTCATGCCCCAAATCAGTAATCTGTGAGGTGTGCATTATAATGTTCACAGATTTAAATAAATAAATCTAAGCAGTGTACCCCAAGTGATGCAGCCAGTTCATGCCCCAAATCAGTAATATGTGCGGTGTGTATTATCATGTTCACAGATTTAAACAAATAAATCTAAGCAGTGTACCCTAAGTGATGCAGCCAGTTCATGCCCCAAATCAGTAATATGTGCGGTGTGTATTATCATGTTCACAGATTTAAATAAATAAATCTAAGCAGTGTACCCCAAGTGATGCAGCCAATTCATGCCCCAAATCAGTAATCTGTGCGGTGTACATTATCATGTTCACAGATTTAAATAAATAAATCTAAGCAGTGTACCCCAAGTGATGCAGCCAGTTCATGCCCCAAATCAGTAATCTGTGAGGTGTGCATTATCATGTTCACAGATTTAAATAAATAAATCTAAGCAGTGTACCCCAAGTGATGCAGCCAGTTCATGCCCCAAATCAGTAAATGTTGTGCATTATCATGTTCACAGATTTAAATAAATAAATCTAAGCAGTGTACCCCAAGTGATGCAGCCAGTTCAAGCCACAAATCAGTAATTTGTGCGATGTGCATTATCATGTTCACAGATTTAAATAAATAAATCTAAGCAGTGTACCCCAAGTGATGCAGCCAGTTCATGCCCCAAATCAGTAATCTGTGCGGTGTGCATTATCATGTTCACAGATCTAAATAAATAAACCTAAGCAGTGTACCCCAAGTGATGCAGCCAGTTCATGCCCCAAATCAGTAATCTGTGAGATATGCATTATCATGTTCACAGATTTAAATAAATAAATCTAAGCAGTGTACCCCAAGTGATGCAGCCAGTTCAAGCCCCAAATCAGTAATCTGTGCGATGTGCATTATCATGTTCACAGATAGGTTCATAGGTTCATAGGTTTATACTAGGCTATCTGCCCAAGGGCATTTATAAGCCTAGCCCATAGTTTTGTGGCTTACGCCACCCCTTTAGTTTGGAGAAACTATGCCCATTATTCAGCTGTGCCTCTGTCAAGCAGTGACACTGAGGTAACCCCTGGGGTGTATCTGCGATCTCCCATCCATTGGTCAAGATTCCTCTTAAACAAGGCCAGCGAGGTGCTCTGCCTCACATAAACCGGGATTTTGTTCCACAGCATAGGGAGTCTTTGGGTGATGAATCTATCCCTCCAGCACGTCCTATTAATAACCATGTCGAGGTTTAAGTCTCCCGACCTTGTGGCTCTGAGGGATCTAGATTTTTTGAGATGAAGCATGTTCATCAGATCTGGGTTTGACATGGCCTTGTATGTCAGGCATAGGTCACCTCTGAGCAAGCGGTACGCAACGGAATATAACTGGAGTTCTTTCAGTCGGGCAGCATAAGACAGATTTTTGAGACCCTTTATCCTTTTGGTGAGGAACTTTTGTGGCCTCTCCAGCTGCTGCAAGTGTCGGGTCAGGTACATTCCGAATGGGGCATTGTACTCGATCATTGGTCTGATGAGTGATGAGTATAGGGAGACTATGACTTCCCTTGATCTAGATGTGAATCCCTTCATGATAAGGTGGGCAATGTAGAAGGTCTTCCTAACTACTTTAGCAATATGACTGTCGAATGAAAGGCTACTGTCAACCTGGGTTCCCAGGTCCCTAATAACTTCTTCTGTGTTCAGGGGATTGCCACCTATTTGGTAGCTAGGGGTAACCTTATTTTTCCCTTATTTATTTTAAATAAATAAATCTAAGCAGTGTGCTCAAGTGATGCAGCCAGCTCATACCCCAAATCAGTAATCTGTGTGGTGTGCATTATCATGTTCCCAGATTTAAATAAATAAATCTAAGCAGTGTACCCCAAGTGATGCAGCCAGTTCATGCCCCATATCAGTAATCTGTGCGGTGTGCATTGTCATGTTCACAGATTTAAATAAATAAATCTAAGCAGTGTACCCCAAGTGATGCAGCCAGTTCATACCCCAAATCAGTAATCTGTGCGGTGTGCATTATCATGTTCACAGATTTAAATAAATAAATCTAAGCAGTGTACCCCAAGTGATGCAGCCAGTTCATGCCCCAAATCAGTAATCTGTGTGGTGTGCATTATCATGTTCACAGACTTAAATAAACAAATGCATCACACAAACAAAATAATTTTAACCAGCCCATCACTTAAGCTTCTCATTCAATTAAATGAAACTCAGGATCAGTGCAGAAACCAATGTAGTGAGCACCCCATCAAGTTTGACTATGGACATTTTCATCTCTGCTGGTACCTATTGTTTAATTTAGTTTCCCTGATCAAACCCTCTTTTTAACACATAATCAGGGATGATGGCAGCAAACTTTATAGTAATTTAAATGAAACTGATTAAGTCTGGCTCCTTTTTCCACATACTGTGGCAGAAGAATTACTGGAATTTCCATTTTTTTTTTTTACTTTTAGTCAACCAGTTAGTTAATGTGATAAAGTTTAAGAAATGGCGGATTTTGTGTTGATATAAAAATCTGCAGAAAATGCTAAAAATGCAGATATAATTTTAAGTAGCCTCCTTATGAGCCTGTAATGTATATAACATATATGAATAATAATTACAATGCAATATGAAGTACTACAAATGCCAGCTGTTCAGGATGAGAGCTGTACAAACAGAATACGATATGCGTGGAAACCAGTTCAAGAACAGTTATTCAAAGACATAGCCATTTATTCATAAACTAGGTATTAAACATAAAATCAAGTGAAAAAGCCACAAAAATGCACTATCATGTCTCCATAATCATAAAATACAGCAGTGAAATCCACCCAAACCCGGGCCCATTTCAGCATAGACAGGAACCAGACAGCATATCCCCATCAGCTGTTTCATCGCTAACATCTCACCCACAGTCATACTTCTAAACTGTCTAGATTTTCACAGAATGTCCAGATTTTTGACTCATATTTTTGGCCTTTTCCTCATAAAGTTTGTGGTTTTCTGGACTGTTGTGGCAAATCAGTGAGGAATGAATTCACTATATAATGACAGGCATTTGAGATTCTGACTGCATATCCTTCAGAAAATGTATGGTGACACAAGATTTTTTATTCTAACAACTTTCTAAGTTTATAAGAGCAATATTTAAAATTTGTCCCTATTTTGGGACTTAGTCCTTGGATTATTTATGGCTTTGTCCAGATTTTTTGTGCTAAGAGGTTGACAGCTATGATACCATACCAGTTTACAAAGTCTGTATAACAAATTCTCTGAAGTGCATACATGGGTAGTACTACACACTCCAGACATCCTTGTCGCCACAGAAACCTGGCTTTGCCAGGAAACAACAAATACAGAAATTTCCCTTAATATTAATAATATTATCATAATATTATCAAATTAGACAGAGACAACAAAAAAGCTGCTGGTGTCACTATTTTTGATAAAACACACACTAGATATTTCCCCTTTCTCCCACACCCTGCCAACTTTCAGTAACTCAGAAATACTGCTGACCATATTAAAACTAAACACTCACAAGACAATCACAATCATGAGTATATACATACTCCAGAGTAATAATAGTAAAACACGAGGATATATTCTTTGCTGGGCCTCCTCAAGAATCCCCTATGATGCGTAATATTGGGGGAAATTAATGAAGCAATAATGCCAAACAGGGTGTATGTTATTTTTTTTATTTTATTTTATTTTCAAAACAGTTTTATTAGAATTCAAATTAAAAAATAAATATGTACATTAAAAATGAACAATGTTCAAATAGATAATCAAATAGTAATACAACAAACAGAAAAAAACTATATACAAAGACATTATCACCAATTATAAATTGATTAAATAATTACTTTTGTAATAAATTGTAGACTTTTTTCCATATATTGCATTTAACAGTATTCCGGGGAGATATTGATTTGATAGTTAAATATTCCATATTACAGACTTCCAGAAGTAAAGATTTGAATTCTTGAATCGAGAGAGTAGTATTAGATTTCCAGTTTCTTTTAATTATTTTTCTGGCAACTGATAATATAGTCCAGACTAAAGATTGATTAACTTTGCTTATACAATTAGGTACAGGAGTATTGAAAATAACAAGTGACTTGGTGAGAGTAAAGTTATCTGTGAAGATAGCTTGTAAAAAAGAATTAACATTTTCCAAAATTAATTTAAAATTACACAATCATATACCATGTGAGCCCATTCTGCATTTACTTCTATATTACATCTCCAGCAGTTGACATTACCTTTGTTAAATTTACTAAGAGAGAACAGGGTAATAAAAGATCTGTGTAAATATCTCCAAGCAAAAAGTTTCCATTTCAATGATGAGGTGGTAAAACTAGCTGATTGTAATATGTTTATTTTATCATCTTCTGTAGGAGGATGATTATTAATTAAAGTAAAGTAATTCCAATTGGTATCTGAAACAACTTCCCTGTCAAGTTTAATTAGTTTATATATGTGGGATAATATGTTTTTGGTAGGAGATTTATGTTGTATAGATAAAACCATATATTGAATAATCTTAGGTATTGAATTCTTGGTTGTAAAAGACATAGTATCAAACTTATTTAAAAATATATTTCCTTGCTTCATGTAAGTCCAACCAAGAAAGAGAGACATCTTCATATTCATTTTTAAGTATGTTAATAGATTTTAAGTCATTATCTGACATCATGTGAAATCAAAATATTATTTTTTTATCTTTAAATGAACACATTTTTGAGTAATCAGAGGAAAATATAACACTATGTGTGTAGGCTATTGTAAATAACAGAAATAACCGATCTTTAAAATTATTAAATTTAAACATTACATTTCTGAAATATCTCAATAAAAGAGTTATATAATTTGATTTAAAATTCTTGTATTATTAAAAGTAATGTATTCTTTTAAAACCCATATGAAAGTATTATTTAACAGGTCTATTTTCTGGGATCTGTTGTTATTCATTGCTTTACAAGCTAAAATTTGTAGAATTTGTTTCCATTTGGCTGAATATTGTGGATCTATAAGAAGAGAAATAGTTTTAACCATTGATGAGATTGCATGCATTTCTAAATTCGGGATGGCTATACCTCCATTATTCCAATTTTTCATATGGGTGGACCAAGCTATTCTGGATTTAGTCGGATACCATAAAAATTTATTATAGGTTCATCAAGGCCAGCGAGGCTGCCTGCCTCATGTGTATTTTTTTTTTGTTCCAGCATAGGGAGTCTTTGGTAATGAAATCTATCCCTCCAGCCCGTCCTATTAATAGCCGTGTAGGTTTAAGTCTAATAGAGCTGGAGTTCTTCAGTCGGGCAGCATAGGGAGGATTTTTGAGACCCTTTATCCTTTTGGTGAGGAACTTTTGTGGCCTCTCCATTTATCACAGAATTGATTTTTTAATGATATCAGTAGGAGGGGGTAAGGATATTGATTGAATAATATACAAAATTTTGGGTAGAAAGATCATCTTAATTATTAAAAGTTTCTCATCCATTGAGAATGGAATCTTATTCCATTTCTGTGTAAGGTTTTCTATTATCTGTAGACTTTTATTATAGTTTACTTGAACAATATATTTAATACTTTTAGTAATCATAATACCCAAATAACATATTTCTTCCGATTGTGTTATGTATTTTTATAATCATCCTGTAAATCAAATATCTTAGGGCCAATTATTAGTATTTGAGTTTTGTTATTATTAAAGAGTAACCCTGATTTTTTTTGAAAATACTCCATATCTGAGAATAATGCTCTGATGGATTTTTTATTTCCTTCTAATGTGATTAGAATATCATCAGCAAACATTTGTATTTTGGAGGATTCATTTGAGGTGATCTTGTATCCTTCAGTTGCCACATTATTTCTTATCAAGTTGGCCCAGGGCTCCATAATTAATGTAAATAATAAGGGAGATAATGGACAACCTTGTTTGGTACCCTTAATGATGGGAATATTTTGAGAAATATGTGTTCCTATTTTAATATATGCTTGGCAATCTTTATATAATTGGGTTATTAAATTAATAAAATTATTTGAAAATTTTAAACTTTGTAATAAAATAAATAAGTAATCCCAATTAACCAAATCAAATGCACAGTTTATATCTAGACTAATTAATGTTAGTTTTTTATTTAAAGGTTTGACTGATTCTATTAAAGATAAGGTTCTTTTGATGTTATCATAAGAATTTCTATTTATAATGAAACCAGTTTTGATCATCTTCTACTAGTGATGGTAAAAAGATTTTAAGCCTATTGGCATATATTGACATAAACATTTTATAGTCAACATTTAACAAAGAAATTGGCATATATGATGAGCAATAAATGGGATCTTTAGTGGATTTCAGGATGGGGGAGATAAATGTGTATTTCCATGAGGGTGTAGTTATATTTCTATTTTGAGCACTATTGTAAACCTTATGTAATACTTCTAATGTATTCAAAGGCAAGATCTTATAAATTTCAGGAATAATGCCGTTGTTTCCTGGAGCTTTATTTAATTTTAATTTGGTAATTTGTGTTTCAATATCTTTTAAAGTAATGGGTTTGTCTATAGTATTATTTTGTTCATTTGATAGTTTATTTTGGGTATATTTATTAATAAAGGTGCTGATTTCTTCATTAGAATCAATTGTATCAGTATGCTGATTTATATTAATGAAAAATTGTCTAAATTCCGTCAATATATTTTGTATGTCTGAGACTGTCCTTTTTTCCTTGGGTGAATATATTTCATTTATATGATTAAATTTGTACAGTCTTTTAGGTTTTATTAGCTAACATGTTGAGTGACCGTGGATTAGTGGAAAATTGTGTAAATTTAAATTTTTCCAAAGCGATCATAGTTTTATGATTTAATATCTCTAGATACTTATTATTTAGTGCATTTATTTCCTTCTTTTTATATTTTTATCTAAATCTCTCTCTTGATTCTGTTTTAATATATCTAATTTATTTTGTATGTCAAGTAGATGTTCATCCCAACCTTTCTTTTTTTATAAAACCAATTAAGAATTCTTCCATAAAGATAAGCCTTAAGAGCATCCCATATATAGATTTCACTGGTTTTATTAGTGTTATTAGTGTCCATAAAGATACGAATTTCTAAATCTATAAATTCTTTAAATTCCTTTAATTTTTTATATAAGCCGGTATTCTTCTTATTTGGGTACCATAATTACTATTAATTGTAATTTCAAATAGGATGGGATTATGATCTGAAATTGGACATGTGATTATTTTGGTATCTATTAAGGAATGTATTAAATATTAGAGGAAAAAAGTCTATCTTAGAAAATGTATTATGTCTGTGAGAAAAAAAGTATATAATAAATAATAAGGATTTGCAAAATTACTTATATCTTTTAATAAATATATGTCTAAGAATTCCTTTAATTTTTTTAGCCGATGGTGTGATTTTTTCTCTTATTACTTGAAGTTGAATCTTTGGTGTCCAGAATACAGTTGAAATCTCCTGCCAGTATTATGTTCCCTTTAGATAATTGTATAATAAAGTCTAAATGCTGTTTCACAGTGTTAGTTCCTATTCCTGGGATCCAATATATATTTACTAATGTATAAATCTTCTTATTTAATTCAATTGAAACAAAACAAAACATTCCTTTATCATCTCTAAATGTGTCAATTATTTTTGGACTTGGCAAAGAATTGTTCGATAGTACTGCAACTCCTCTTTTTTTGAGTGTGTTCTGAACTTACTGTACTTTATATGATTTATTATTTAGGTCTGACTATATTTTCATTTATTAAATGTGTTTCTTGTAGAATTATTAATTGAGATTTATGTAATTTGATTAATTTAAATAAAGTACCTCTCTTTCTAGGATTGTTTAGTCCATTTATGTTTAGAGAAATACCTCTTAATGAGTTCATTTACAGGAATATAGAGAATATAAGAAAGTTATTAACCAAATTAATTTATTGTTACTAAATGTAGAAATACTGTATAGTTGATTATGCTTAATGTCTAATAGAGATGAAAGCAAAATATTATTTATTTCTTTATCAGCGTTTGAGAATGTCAGAAGAATAAATGTTATAAAACTCTGATAATAACAATCACAAACATTATAACCCCCTTAAAACCCACCTGGAGTATAAAACTCCCAATTTGAGTGACATACTATCACTCAAATTAATCTTCTTACCAATAACAATCTTTATTCAGCAACTGTTTAATAAGAGATATATACTTAGATAGAATTAATATGGCTTCATATTAAAATACCATATTAGTATACTATTAGTACACAAGAATTACATAAACAAGATAAAACATTAATAGAATATTTATACATTAAATATATTTCATCTGTACTGTATAAGAAAAAAATAAAATATAACCATAACCATTCATTTGGAATATTACTAAATGATATATGTCAAACGACAGTTTCAATTTGTTCTAGTATAATAATAAACTTCAACCCATAAAACAGTAATCTAATATCCATTTTTTCTGAAATATATTGTAGATATATAAGTAGATTGACTTTGGTGAACCAGTGTATGAATATATAATATTTATATATTCTATTGTAATATTATTTACTTTAGTGTCTTAACTGCTTAACTTATCACTTTCCTTATAACTATTCATCAAATGTAACAGTTCCAACATACTTCATAACATGAAAACTCTTTAGAAGTATTTATTACAATAAAACAAAAATAACTGATATATTTATATTTGTATAATATTAAAAATGTACATATTATTTGTAAGCAAGAATCTATCTTTACAAAATTACAATTAATGAGGACATTTTTGTGTTGCAAAGGGTACCAATAAAGTGCAGTCACATAAAAAGAATTGAATATCAAAAGCAAATCTTGCTGAATTATTCTAAACAAAAGTAAGTAACTTTAAAGTTCAAGCTTTTCTTGACTGCAATATTGGGATGATGATTTGAGAGAGACATATTAATACTGAACCAATTATAGTAGTAGGATACACCTTCATAACTGAAGCAGGTCTACGCTTCATATATATATATATATATATATATATATATATATATATATATATATATATATATGTGTGTGTGTGTGTGTGTGTGTGTGTGTGTGTGTGTAAACATGTGAATGTGTGTGTGTGTGTGTGTGTGTGTGTGTGTGTGTGTGTGTGTGTGTGTGTGTGTGTGTGTGTGTGTGTAAACATGTGAATGTGTGTGTGTGTGTGTGTGTGTGTGTGTGTGTGTGTGTGTGTGTGTGTGTGTGTGTGAGTAAGGAATGACATAATCTAAACCTGCTTCTCAACAGAATCATAATGATTGCATAAACCTTTAAGGACACTTTTAGAAACTTGCTATATGAATATTAGTAAAATTAATAAAGATACTAATAACGATAGTGGTAATCAGCCTTTCATATCCTGGTGTAAGGTAATGTTCACTACTCACACTTTTCTGTTCATTTCCCTCAGTCTCTTTTCTTACCTGGTGTAAGGTAATGTTCACTACTCACACTTTTCTGTTCATTTCCCTCAGTCTCTTTTCTTACCTGGTGTAACGTAATGTTCACTACTCACACTTTTCTGTTCATTTCCCTCAGTCTCTTTTCTTACCTGGTGTAAGGTAATGTTCACTACTCACACTTTTCTGTTCATTTCCTCAGTCTCTTTTCTTACCTGGTGTAAGGTAATGTTCACTACTCACACTTTTCTGTTCATTTCCCTCAGTCTCTTTTCTTACCTGGTGTAAGGTAATGTTCACTACTCACACTTTTCTGTTCATTTCCCTCAGTCTCTTTTCTTACCTGGTGTAAGGTAATGTTCACTACTCACACTTTTCTGTTCATTTCCCTCAGTCTCTTTTCTTAAAACGTTTCATTTTCAAGGGTATGAGAAAAAGTAATTTAATGGCTTTAAACTTCTCTTCTCAGAGCTATAATAAAAGTAGTGAAGGTGATCCCATTTTATTATATGCATTTGAAGGTTCTATGCGAGTGTTGTAATCTCACCAGTTCAAGGTTCAATCTGTTACGTCAGGATTCAAGCGTCAAGAGCAGGAGGAAACAGCTATATTCGAAGAGGCTTCTCCTGTCTGATTGCGAGTCTCACTAGGTCAGATCAACACATGAGACTATCTCAGCGGGAAATGTAAGTATACATTTTAAATTGAAGCTTCTGAGCAGCTCGAGCTTTACCCATCGCACACAGACCTGGTATCCTGAAAAGAAATGCAGAGAGAAAAAAAACGGAACCAAGCCACCACAATAGTTTACGTTCAAAACATCCCTCACTAAAACTTCCCGTATTATATCCATTTGCACCATCTCTAAACCACTAAACACAACCCAGTTACGAAATAAGTGAGGGTAACCAATACTTATTACAAAACACAAACACTTCTAATTATACAAGGCATATCATTTAAAAGCCATAAACAACTACTATCTCAATGATGCCTGAACACAATAAGCATTTCATGAAACAAGACCAGAAGCCTATAAACTACAATGTCACTAATGGCAACCATCTCTGCCCTACATCTTTCACAAAACATATAGTAAACAATGCCTCCACCATCCATAGTTACCACATGCTGCAGCATATCCCACAAATAAAAGACATCAAAGAAACATCCATACATTCAAACGGCATGCTTATATCACTGCCGAACCACATCAGTTAGCATTTGCTTTTCTCTTGCTACAAGAACAAGCTTCACAACACCATAACTTTCCACAATAACCAAAAGATGAAATCAACAAACTACTCTAGCGACTTTATGAAATAACAAAAATCCTTTCAATTAAATAAATAATGCAATAGTACTACTTGATGTTCATTTTAAACAAGGAAATTAAAGAATATATTGTAACATGTACAATGGAGCAAGAAAAGGAAATTATTTACATAATAACTTACCAGTTGTCTCAATTTCTTTCTCCCCAAATTCTGGGTTTATTTTGTAACTAGTTCAGGTATTATTAGTTTTGTATGTTGTGAAGAAAAAAGTAATTTCTTATGTTTTTTCTTTTGTTCTGCACTAATCCATGTTCCATTTTCAGCAAGTCTTTTTGTTCTAGTATTTATCCATTCCATATCTTCAACCTTTGTTAGTATTTTGTTTGTTTTCATGTAAGATAAGGCAGAATCTACATCTTCAAATATATTTGTAGTATTTGATGGAAGATGTTTAGTCTAGCAGGAAATAATAGTTGTGCTTTTATTTGATTTTTCTTTACTTCTCTTATCAGATGGTAAAAAAAAAAAAACTTTTCTTTTAGATGATACCAAAGGAGAATAGTCATTGTCAAAGTGTATCAAACTGTGTTTTATGATAATACCAAAGGAGAATAGTCATTGTCAAAGTGTATCAAACTGTGTTTTATGATAATACCAAAGGAGAATAGTCATTGTCAAAGTGTATCACACTGTGTTTTATGATAATACCAAAGGAGAATAGTCATTGTCAAAGTGTATCAAACTGTGTTTTATGATAATACCAAAGGAGAACAGTCATTATCAAAGTGTATCAAACTGTCTTTTATTTTGATTGGAGCTTTAGACCAAGCAGTTTTAAGGACAACGTCTTTGTCATGTGAAGATAAAAAAATGACAATTACAGATCTTGTTGAGTTAGTTCTACTACTTTTTGATGAAACCAATTACCTGTCTGCTCTCTAAAACTTCAGGTGTCCAATATGTCAGAAATTACTCCATGTTATTATTTTCTATATTCTCAGGTAAGCCAAATATTCTTACATTATTACGACGGGACCTGTTTTCAAGGTCATCTATTTTTTGAAGTAATGTATTTTGCTTTAAAAGAAATTCTATATTCGGTGGTGGTGCTGCGGTAGCGTTGTCACCTCACAGTTAGACGTTGCCCGTTCGATTCTCAGTTAGAGCGTCTTCTGTGTGGCGACATGTGTGAATGGGCGTTCCTTCATTGAAGGTTGTGCGTTAGGCCCGGCAAGCCAGCGTGTAAAACTCTACTGCCAATCACTAGCAGACTGGAGTTCCGCTGTGGCGACCCCTAACTGGGAAAAGCCGAAAGACACAAACAGTTGTGCTCACCTTCCTGTATCCGAGTTTCCATGTCATTTAATGCTGTTTCTATCCCTGAAATTAGTTGTTTTTGTTGTTGCATATCCTCATGAAGAATGCCCATTTGCTTTGAACATTTTTCTTTAAAAGTATCCAATTTCATATCCAATTGGTCTATTTTGGAAGTAAACTCTTGGATATTAGTTAACAAAGATTGCAGATCCTTTTTAAAAGTTATGTCAGTATGTGAAGTTTTTGTGAAGCTCATGTTGACTGATGAGAAAGAACTTCTCACCACAGATTTGACAGGAAAATAATTGGTATCAAAAGAAACGTTTTAATACTATCCTAGTATACTATATAAAGAATCCAATGATATAAAAATTTCCACTATTAGAATAGTATTTTTTAAAAATTCCTGTCAAAAGTAATTTGAATAGACAGAGCTGAAGTTGCTAGCCACACCCCCCCCAGGGTGTATGTTATTGTGTAAATAACACTCACCCAGGGGTGTTCTGAGGCTTGATGCCACAGATGGATGGCCTCTACACTCCTGGAAGGGTGTTATTTACACAATAACACACACCCTAGAGGGCATTATTGCACTCAGAGAATGTGCTGTCTTTTAAATTGCTTTATATTTGCTTTTTAACTTCTATATATATATCTATTTATATCTGTGTGTGTGTGTGTGTGTGTTTTTGTATATAATATTTTTGATGCAAAACAGTTCCTCCACCTAATGCTTCAAACTTGCTGAGGTATATAAAAGTGGTGTTAGATGAAGTATTTTATATCCAAAATATAAGTCTGGTAAGTATTTAATGTCTAGACACACACACACACATACACACACATATTCAGAAGCTGTGTACCTTTAAAAACATACCTGATTAAACTTAATCAACAATGTTAGTCATTAAAAGTTTCATATCTCTCAACTGTATAGATTATTTCAGAATGTTCAGATTTTTTGCCTCATTTTTTTCAGTCTGTTCCTCATAAAGTTTGTGGTTTGCTAGCAAATCATTGAGGGTTAAAGCCATTAAGTAATGAATTAGTTTAAGACTTCATACCATTCAAAAAATGCATGCTAACATAAATCATGTTATTATAGCAACTTTATCATTTTATAAGAGCAATATTTAAAATATTTCCTTATATTTGGCATTTCCCCCATTATTTTAGGCTAGTCCAGATTTCTTGAATAAGAGGTTGAGAGATATGCATACCTCTTAATTTTTAACAACACTCTAATGGCATGCCTGTTGCAGCCATTGGTCGATCTGTGTCACTTCTGCTTTCATGCATGCAAGCATGAATACAGTCATACACACAGACATAAACATGAACACAAACCTCCTTTCTATTTTTTATCTTTTTGTTTTAACTTTATGCTCACCAAATAGCAAAGTCACTGATTACTGAGCATAAATAATGGTGGCTGTTGGCATTTTAACTGTTTGAGCTCCACAGCATTTAACTCAATCACTGCAATGAAGCTCTGGAAGTTTGAACTGTAACTTCCAATCTAAGCCTTTTGACAGAATCAAATTATGTCCTCACATAGGTTCATAGGTGTGTACTAGGATAATGGCCCTGGAGCCTTTACAAGCCTAGCCCATAGGATTACCCTGGCATCGTGCCATCCAACCTTAGTTCCCAGTGCCTCTATTGAGTAGAGCCACTGGAGTGATCCCTGGGGTGAATTTTCTATTTCCCATCCACTCATCAAAATTTCTCTTGAAGAGGGCCAGTGAGGTGCTCTGTTTGACAAGTATGGGAAGTCTGGTTATGAACATGCTCCTCCAGCATGTTCTGTTGATTGTGGTAATGAGCTTGAGGTCTCTGGAGCATGTGGTGCAGAGGGAATGGGATTTCTTTAGATGTAGCATTTCTAACAGAGCTGAGTCAGACATGGCTTTGTAAGTCAAGCAGAGATTGCCTCTAGGTAGGCAATATGAGACAGAGAATAGTTAGAGTTTTTTGAATCTGTCCATATAGGACAAGTGTTTATGGCCTAGCATCCTCTTTGTGAGGTACATTTGTGGCCTCTCCAGTTGTTGCAGGTGTCTAGTGAGGTACATGCCAAATGGGGCATTGCACTTGATGATTGGCCTAATGAGGGAAGAGTAGAGGGAGACAATGACCTCTTTCTTCCTGGATGCAAAACCCTCAGTAATGAGATGTGCCACACAGAAGGACTTTCTGACCACAGTGGCAATATGCTGGTCAAAAGAGAGGTTACTGTCAACCTGTGCTCCCAGATCTCTTATAATGCCTTCTGTGTTCAGTGGACTACCATTGATGTGGTAATTAATGGGAACTGGGATTTCCCAAAGGGAAAGATGACACATTTTTTTGGCATTGAGCTTAAGGCCATGGTTCTGACACTAGTCGTTGGTCTCAGTGTGGCCTTTCTGTAGGATGTCACTATCACTTGGGGAGTTAATAATAGCTCCCAACTTGCAATCATCTGTGAACTTTGTTAGCCAGAGTCCCTTCATGTTGGCCTGGACTTCAGAGAAGTAGATACCAAACAGGAGAGGACCCAGGACCGAACCCTGTGGGACTCCACTCTTGACTGTTCAGCAGTCTGACTTGGAGTCAGCTACTTTCACACTGTGGGTTCTATCTGTGAGCCGGTTTGCAACCCACCTAGTGATATAGGGGTTGATGCCTAGCTTAGTGAGTTTTTCTATGATTCCTGAGTGGGAAATGGTATCAGAGGCCTTGGCCAAATCAAGGTAGGCTGTATGAACCACCTTGCCTTCATCCACAGCTCTGGTGACTGACTCAAAGACGTCAACCAAGTTGAGCAGGCATGATCTACCCTTCACAAAACCAAACTGTGTTGGATCCAGAGTTTGGATATTCCCTATATCTTTCTTTATTAGGTCCAGAATGATGTGTTCCATAGCTTTGCATATCAGACTCATCAGGCTAATGGGGCGATAGTTCCCAGGGTCTGTAGTCGCTTCTCCTTTGTGGAGAGGGATGACTGTAGCAGTGTGCCATTCAGTAGGGACAAAGCCTGGGGTGAGGCTATGATTGAACAGGGCACACAGGTGAGGTGCCAGTTCACTCTGTAGTTCATGTAGATCACAGCCAGGGATATTGTCAGGTCCTATAGAAGCTGTATTCTTGGCCTTGGACAGTGCTGTTTTAACCTGTGCAGCATTAATAATGGGTGTCTGACAATCTACTGGTATTATGATTGGTCCTTTGGGGGGATGGGGCAACTGAATCTGTCAGCCAGTATATTGGCAATATCTATTGGCTCAGTATAGGGGGTACCATTGTGCAGTAGCTCAGAGCAAATCTGGGTATTGCCGTGGAGATTCTTTACATAACTATAGAAGGCCTTGTGGTTGTCTTTACTATCTGCTGCAATTCTGTTTTCATAGCTAGCTTTGGAGGATTGGATGAGGGATCTCACCTTTTTGTTGAGGCTGATAAGGGAGTTTTTCCACTCTTGAGACTTCACCTTATTCCACATCAGTTTCCTCCTTCTGTTGTAGAGTTTGTTTATGGCAAGGGACCACCAGATTGGCTTCCTTTATTTGAGGGAGAGCGTCTTGGTTCTATTGGGTGTGGCGAGATCCATGCATTTGTGTACATGTTCATACAGTGCATTGGTGTATGATTCGGTGTTCATGCAACTATTCTCCATTTGCATGGGTGCCATGAAGTTAGCCACCCCTGTTTTTAGGAGCCCAAAGTTAGCTTTGGAGAAGTTTTTCATGGTGTTTAACTTTGCGGGGTGGATGTGGATTTCCAAGGTGATTAGTTTGTGGTTGGATCTAACCAGGGAGGAGTTGACTATTGGTGTAGAGCAATGGTCACCCATGTTAGCAATGACCAGGTTAAGGATGTTGCTACCGCTAATGGTGGTAAGAACGAGCTGGTCCAGGGCATTTGAATTACTGAATTTCAGGAAACATTGGGCAAGTGTATTAGTACATGAGTAGTTTTCCTAGTTAATGGAGGGGTAGTTGAAGTCACCTAGTATGAGAGTGTTAGGTTGGGCCCTAATATTCTTCAGGGTGCTTAGGAACGTGGAGTATGAGTCTTGGGACATGGTTGGGGACCTGTAGCAGGCTACGACCTGAATCACTGTCTTACCCAATGTTAGCTGCACCTGCAGTATCTCTGACAAATGTTCATATCTCTGGAACCATAGAGGTTATGAAAGAAGTATAAATGGCAACCTCGTCAGCACTAATTATTTTTATAGGGTAATATTCTTTATGTTATAGGTGTTAAACCACATTTTATAAGTCACAGTAAACACAGTAACTATTACATTTGTAATATTTTGTAAACAATTTACAATATCACAGCAACCATTCAAATTGCACACATACTGTCAAGAGCATTTTATTCATCTAGCTGAGAGCTTTTATATGGTTGTTGATATATCTAAAAATGTGAAAATTATATCTATATAAATTAATATCATAAAAACAACAGTTAATATCTATTTACCTGCACTAGACACAGGTCAAATATTAATGCAGTTGAGTTTTCCATTGTGTAAGATTTAAGACGAAATCTTTCAAAATCTTGAACATAGCATGGTTTTGGAATTATTGATCTAAATATGAAAAAGCAATATTTCACACCTAGAGGCTTCAGTAGGAGTTAACTGCAGATGCACATGGCAGCGTCACTCGGATGTAATAAAGGGCAGTGTTAAAAAGGTGACTTGGTCCCCAAGGGGCAGCCTGATTATCAGATGTTTCACTAAGTGAAAAAAGCTTAAAGGAATTTTAATAAACATGGAAGGATACTATTTACATCTATATCTATATGTATCTATATATATATATATATATATATATATATATATATATATATATATATATGTGTGTGTGTGTGTGTGTGTATCACTTTTTAGACATCAAGGGCATTATGCCAAGCTGTGAAGACACATGACTGCATTTTACAAGCTATATAACAATTGTACAAATTATATAATATTTGGAAAGTGTAATACACAAAAGTGATTAAAATAAGGCACACGGGTACCCACATTGTTGCACTACTGCCCATAAGAAAACACACACGTTCACACGCGTGCATGCACACACACACACACACACACACACACACACACACACACACACACACACACACAATATGCCTACAAAAAATAAAGCAATGAATACATGACAAGGTATAGAGCTACCAAATTAAAAAAAATAAACAAACAAAAAAAAACCTAATAGGAAAACAATAAATTTAGAATCTCTGAAGCAACAAAGATAACAGTGTTAGACAATGCAGTGAGCAAACATAAATGTTAAAGGCATGTGCATGTCTTTATATGTATTCTTCCTTTCTGTTATATACGTTACAAAATTAGTCATGAAGATAAACAACATGTTATAGATTCTCTTATGGAAATGGTATGAAACATAAGAACTGCATACATAGGTTCATAGGTGCTCCTCCGTTAGGTCTTTTTTAAGCCTAACTGTGCATTATACATGCCTGGCAAGTTCTGGTACCCTTGATAAGTGTAAGCAGGGGCCGGGGAGATGAACTATTTACAGGCTGCCCATGTCCATTAGAGATGTAGGTGCCCAACCAGGGATGCATGTCCTGTTCCCCATTCAGTTGTCAAAGTTATATGTGAATTGTGTTATGGAGGATCTGTGCGTCATGTGGATGGGAAGCCTGTTTAAGAGAACGGGCTATCTCTAGGACACATACCTGTCTCTCCAGCAGGTCCTGTTTATATCACTGGCAAGGTTTAAGTGTTTAGAATGGGTAATTCTGGTAATGTTTGTTTTGCAGATATGCAGGAGGTCCATCAGGGTGGAGAGTCTGACAATGTCTTGTATGCCAGGCATAGAGCCCCCTCAACATCCTGTAGGAGACAGAATACAATGGTAGGGCTTGGAGGCAGTCTGCATAGGACATATTACCTATGCCATGTATTCTTTTATTGAAGAACCTCTGTGGACATTCTAATTATTGGATGTGCCTGGTCAGGTACATAACAAGGGAGGCACTATTCTCAATGATAGGTTTGATGTATGCATAATAAATACAGTGGAACAATGACCTCCTTAGACATAGATGTGATACCTTTGTGTATAAGTTGAACAGCATTGAATGAGTTCCTCACTACTGTACACATGTAATGGTCAAAGGCTAGATTGTTGTCTATGGGTTTCCCCAAGTTCCTGACTAGTGTGTGTGTTATCAATATGATAGTTACTAGGGGTGGATGACTTCCTGAAGGATATTATTATGCATTTCTTGGAATTTAGTTTTAGTCCATGGCTCTGTTACAAGTTATAAGTCTGTGTCAGCCCTTTACAGAACATTAGTGTCTGTGGAGATTCTGTGATTGCTCATAATTTGCAATCATCAGCAAATTTGTTCAGCCAGAGGCCATTGACATTGGCCTTGACTTCAAAGAAGTAAATGGCAAAATGTATCAGTCTCTAGACAGATCCCTGAGGGACAGCCCTTGTGACTGGCCTGTTTGTAGAGATGGACTCCCCAATTCTAACTTTCTGGGAACTGTCTGTGAGTCAGATGGCTAGCCACCAGGTGACATAAGTATCCTGCCTTCTCCCAGAATTATACCACAGTATAAGGACAAAATGATTGACTTCAACAATTGGCTACATTTCTGGTGTCATTCAAAGGGAATTCAATATCTGTCTGTCTGGGACGACATGATCGACAAACCACGATGCTTTTCCAGAGATTGTCTGCACCTGTCACCCCTGGGATTCAGGTTACTGGCTAAGGCTCTTGCCACCCCTATAGTGCCTTTTTTAGACAAGGCTCAAAGGACAAAACTACCACTTTGACAGCTATAAGCATGCAAAATCTGAAGGTAATGCTGCTCAACGCTAGAAGTCTAAACATCAAAATGCACTCTCTTGAGGCACTCCTAAAAATGGAGAACATCGATATCTGTGCAGTAACTGAGACCTGGTTCAAGGCTCCAGAGAGCACCCCTGCAATACCAGGCTACAACTCTTACCGCACTTTTCGTCCACCAAACCAGGACTGAAGCACTAAAGGCAGAGGAGTGACCATATTCACCAAGGATATTCACACCTCCAGACTAGTTGCCCAACACAATGCAGCTGAAATTCTGCAGGTGCAACTAACACTAGGTAAGACTGCAATCCAAATTGTAATTTGCTACAGATCCCCCACCATGCCCAAGGATTCTTACTACACCTTTCTTAACATGCTAGATAATATTAAGATACAACCAAACACCCTAATACTGGGTGATTTCAACTACCCTGCCATTAATTGGGAAAACTACTCGGGTGCCAACACCTTTGCCCAACGGTTCTTGAAATTCCAATGCCCTGGACTAACTAATCCATAGTCCCACCAAGGGGTCAAATATCCTAGACCTGGTCATTACCAACATGGGAGATTGATGTTCCACACCAGCGGTCACCCCCTCATTGGTCAGGTCTGACCATAAGCTAATCACTCTTGACATCCACATCCCACCCCACCCCACCCCAGTAGGGAAACCTCCGTAAAAACTTCTCCAAAGCCAACTTCATGCTACTCAAGTCAGAAGTGACAAACTTCATGACACTCATGCAGATGGGAACTGGAAGTTCGACCGCAGAATCCTACACTAAGGCACTGTACGAGCACATCCACTTGTGCATGAATCATGCCATTCAAACAGAACCAAGATAGTCTCCTCCAAAAAAAGGAACCCAATCTGGTGGTCCCCTGCCATAAGCAAACTATACAACAGATGGAAGAAGCTGTTGCAAAAAAGAGGAAAATCCCAGGATGCAAAAAACTCCCTTACCAGTCTCAGTAAGAAGCTGAGATCCCTCATAAAATCCTCCAAAGCTAGTTACGAAAATAAAATTGCCAAAGATTCCTAGGACAACCACAAGGCATTCTATAATTATGTCAAGAATCTAAATGGCAATGCTCACATCTGCTCTGAGCTACAACATAATGGCATGAAATATAATATATTGCCAATATCCTGGCAGATCGATTCAGTGCCAACTTCACCCCCTCTCACCCTCTAAAGAGCCCATCTCAATACCAAAAGATTGCCAAATTCCGGTACTCGTGGCCACACAGGTAAAAAATGCACTCTCCAAAGCTAAGAATACAGCATCCATGGGACCAGACGACATCCCAGGCTGTGTACTACATGAACTACAAAATGAACTGGCACCTCACCTAAGTGTCGTATTTAATCATAGCCTCACCTCAGGCTTCATGCCCAATGAGTGGCGCACAGCTACAGTTATCCCACTCCACAAGGGGGGATACACCTTGGATCCAGGGAACTATCGTCCCATCAGTATGATGAGCCTGATCTGCAAAGCCATGGAACGCATTATCATAGAACTTATAAACAAAGACACTGGCAACCTTCAAACACTGGACCCCACCCAGTTTGGATTCATAAAGGGGCGATCTTGTCTCCTCAATCTGATTGACTTCTTCGAATCAGTCTCCAGAGCCATGGACAAGGGTAAGGCGGTGCACACAGCCTATCTGTACATTGCCAAGGCCTTTGACACCATTCCCCACTCTGGAATCAATCCCTACATCACCCAATGGGTTGCCAACTGGCTTACTGACAGAACCCACACTGCAAAAGTAGCCGACTCAAAATCCAGCTCCACACAAGTGACAAGCGGGGTACCTCAGGGTTTAGTCCTGGGACCACTCTTGTTTGGCATCTACTTCTCTGAAGTACAAGCCAGCACTAAGGGACTCTGGCTAACAAAGTTCGGAGATGACTGCAAACTGGGAGCCATTATTGAATCCCCAAATGATGTGGATATTCTACAAAAGCGCCTTACAGAAGCAGATGCTTGGTGTCAGAGCCATAGGCTCAAGATCAGTGCCAAG
The DNA here is from genome assembly GCF_019279795.1 of Protopterus annectens. Taxonomy (NCBI): domain Eukaryota; kingdom Metazoa; phylum Chordata; order Ceratodontiformes; family Protopteridae; genus Protopterus; species Protopterus annectens. The sequence goes on along the minus strand of NC_056736.1, from coordinate 591,675,366 downwards.
AAATGTATAATTATCCCGTTTGAGAAAAAACATTTACCCATGAATTACCACATAAGTGGCAGTACACTAAACACCGAAAGTGTGATAAGGGACTTAGGGACACAGATAGACGGTGGTCTCACTTTTGATAACCACATAGCCACAACAGTCAAGAAATCCTTCTATGTGGCACACCTCAAGAAAAAAGGAGGTCATTGTCCCACTGTACTCATCCCTCATTAGACCCATTATAGAGCACAATGTCCCATTTGGTATGTACCTCACAAGACATCTGCAACAATTGGAAAGGCCACAGAAATATCTCACTAAAAGAATCACAGGCCTAAAGCAGATGCCCTATGCTGACTGTCTAAAAAAACTCCAGCAATACACTATCGCATATTGCCTACTTAGAGGCGATCTCTGCTTAACATACAAGGCCATGTCAAACCCAGTGCTGCTGGACATGCTACACTTAAAGAAATCCCAATCCCTCAGAGCTGCACGCTCCATGGATCTAAACCTTGTCATCACAATGAACAAAACATGCTGAAGGGATAAGTTCCTGACCCAGAGACTCCTCATACTTTGGAATAGACTGCCCATACATGTCAAGCTGAGCGCCTCAATGGCCCTCTTCAAAAGGAACCTTGATGATTGGATGGGAGAAAGGAAATTCACCCCGGGGATTACGTTAGTCGCCCTGCTAGACAGGGGACAAGGGAAGTAAATATTCTGGGAAGAAATAGCCAGGGAATTGATATGGCTAGGCTTGTATAGGCCCTAGGGCCGATAGCCTAGTACCAACCTATGAACCTATAAGTGTTTTGGTGTATTGTCAAGCTAGAAGGGCAATAATACCCATGTTTGAATTATTTGTATGTATTACGGTTATATGCTTAACCCCTTGAGTTTGTCAACAATGCCTGAGTCGGGTATTGTATCAAATGCTTTGGCCACCAACATTCCTGCAATAAAGTAAATTAAACAAAAAAAAAAGTATAAAATGGACATATGCAGATGCAAATGGTACAACACAAAATAACATATATAGCACTAAAACAGTGCATGCATAAACCATATATATTCCCAATGAACTCCTACACAGGCTTTCTCACACAGACATGGACAAAGATGCATAAACACAAATGTACTCAGACATGAATATGACTGTGTGTATTTATGTCTGCATCTATCTGTATCTATAGATATAGATATATAGATAGATACATGCACACACAATCACTACAAAATACACAGACTGAATGCTTTGTGGTGGTTGATCCACTAATAGCCAGAGCATTACACATTCATAGTAGCATCCAAATGCACGCGCACACACACACACACACACACACACACACACACACACACACACACACACACACACACACACACACACACACACACACACACACACACACGTGTATAAAACCTGACTGGCACATGAGGAAGATGCACTCTAACACCCAGTCAGATGCTTGTATGTGCGCACCTTTTGTGTGCACCTTTTGCATTTTGTTATATATTAAGCTATAGGTCCATATGTGATGTCTAAGCTAACAACCATAAAGGGCCTTTTTAAGTATAGCAATGCTTTGTAAATATACTGAACAGGTTATGACACTATTCGTTAAGTGGCCGAGCATTTGCACGTACTAACAAGGACATAGGTGACAGACCAGGGATACTTTTATGATTACCCGTCCATCCACTGATTCAGGTTGTGCTTCACATGGGCGGGAAGCCTGTTCCAAAGAAGGAGTAATCTCTGAGACACATACCTGTCCTACAGCATGCCTTATGTTGCAGATAAGGTTTAGGTCCCAAGGTTGGGTGTTTTTGATGGTACTTGTATGTGTATGACACAACTTACTGACTAGAAGTATTCTGAAAGTTATTACTAAATAAAAATCCTGAAGTGCCAAGATACTGAAACTTTACAATGTTGAGCTCAAAATACCTACTAAAAGGAATACATGTACTACATACATAATGTTGTGCCAGTATACAGACATTCAACGAACAATATAATTCCCATGTTAGTTAAACTTGGAAGATAGTGCTAACATGGGCCATGTGCATGTATATAGGGGCATACACCCAGACATATAGACAGTTATATGGG
>NC_056736.1:591647856-591672759 GCF_019279795.1 Protopterus annectens | reverse complement strand
ACGCGGTTAGAAACTACGCTGGAAGCTGTAGATCCAGCCGAGGTTTCAGCTGAGTCTCAGGGGGAGACATTAATTTTGCAAGATGTGGCCTCACAGGAGTCAGGTCAGGCTGAAGGGGCCTCTCAGGTTGCTGTACTCCCTTCTTTGCCTAAGGTGGTTAGGCCTTCTCCTTCAGTCTCTAAGGTACCTTCTAAGGGCAGGCCTGGTTTGCCCTCCTCAGGTGTCAGTCCTAGTTCTGCAGGCTCTGTGCCTAAAAAACACATGCTTAAAATGGCAGAAGATTTAATTTCCTTAATCAGGGGTTCTATGCCCCCTCCAGATAAGAGGCCTAGGGTGGAGCCAGAAGTGGAAAGTTTGGAACAGGTTTCAGATTACTCAGAGTCTTCGGCTGAAGACACTCAGGATTTTCCTCCTTATTCAGATTCGGACGCAGAGGATTCCAGTCCTTCTGCTTCTCCTCCAGAGGATTTTTCCTTCTCAGAAACCTTGCATTCTATGAGGGAGCATTTTAAATGGGAAGGTCAGGATTTCACGAGTTCCAGAAAGAGGCTTAGGGAATTTATGATTTTGCCTCAACATCGGCCCTTAACTATACCTCCTGTTTTGGATGTTGTTCAGGATGTTTTCTCTGAGGCTTCCCTTAATCCAGACTCTTTGCCTCCTGTGCCAGTTAAACCTGATAGGTATTACAGGGTACCTGAGGCTCATAAATATCTGTATAAGAGCCCAAGGGCTGACCCAGAAACTATTAGTCAGGGACCTAAGGGTGTCAGGGCTTCTGTTGTAAAGAATCCAGTTCCTATGGATAAAGAATCTAGAGCTTTGGATAGGTGGGTAAAAAGTGTACACCTCTTCCACTCTAGCAATGAGGGCTTTGAATTGCCAGTTTCATATGTTAAAGTACCAGATTTTTCTCCTTACTCAATTAAAATCTAAGGTAGATGCTTTAGCAGAGGGCATAGAGTGTAAGGAATTACAGGAGTTGGTTCATGCCTCTGATCAGGTGGGTAAGCATTCCTTGCAGTGTGGTTTCGATGCTTTACAGGCTTCTTCCAGGGTGGCTGCCACTGGATCAGTTATTCGCAGGCACGCCTGGCTTAAGGATCAGAGTTTGTCAGAGCATATTAAAGCTAGAATTTTGGATGCTCCTTTACAGTCTGAAGTTTTGTTTGGTCCTCCTGTGGAGTCTGTTTTAAAGAAAATGGAAGACAAGGCTAAGTCTATGCAGACTGTTAAAGATTTTTTGCAGGTGCAGCCCCCTAAGTTTAGCAGAAATTGGCCTACTAAGGGATGGGCTTACCCTTCTTCTGATTTACAGTCTAGGGGCAGATGTAGACGTGGTAGGGGCAGAGCTCAGGGTTCTTTCAGGCCTAGAACGTGGAGTTCCCCTGCACCATCTACAAGTGAGGGCAGGGGCCAGTCCTTTCGTAAACAGGCCCAATGACCTGCATCTTCAGCTGCCAGATCCCTCCTGTCTGGCAGCTCCTTTGGGAGGAAAGTTAGCACTTTTCAAGCAAAACTGGCTTTTAGTCACCCAGGACAAATGGGTACTGGGCATTATAAACCGAGGCTACAAGTTTTATTTCCACACATTGCCTCCTTTCAAAGGCATGCCAGACGTTCCTCCTCAGCAAAGAGTAGAGGCTCACAAACAGATTTCTTTACTTCTTCAAATGGGGGCTATACAGCAGGTCCCTATGTCAGAAGTGGGCCTAGGATTTTATTCTCGCCTGTTTCTTGTACCAAAGAAAGGAAACACTTGGAGACCAATTTTGGATTTATCTATCCTCAACACATACCTGGACATTCCAAAATTCAAAATGTTGACGTTGCAACAACTTCTGCCTCTGTTGGGCAAAGACCACTGGATGGTAACTCTGGATCTCAAAGAGGCTTATCTTCATGTTCCTATCAGACCCAGTTGCAGGAGATTCCTGCTTTTGGGCTGGGACTTTACATTATCAGTTCTCTGCATTGCCCTTTGGCTTATCTACTGCGCCCAGGGTATTCACAAAGGTTTTGGCCCCGGTGATAGCCTTCTTAAGGTTAAGAGGAATACAAATTTATCCTTATTTGGACGATTGCCTTATTCTTGCTCAAGACGAAAACAAGCTTCTTCACCATCTACAGTATGTTATGGCAGTGTTAAGGTGCCTAGGGTATTCTGTGAACGAAACAAAGTCCAGTCTAGTACCCTCTCAGGAAATGTGCTTTCTGGGTGTGAGACTGAATACAGCTTCCCAGATGGCTTTTTTGACCCCGGACAAGCAAAGAAACCTTACACTTTACTTCCAGCAATTGTCTCTATGGTCCAGGCTGACTGCAAGGACAGTCCTTCAAGCCTTGGGGTTCATGGCATCTTGTATTCTGGTGCTTCCCAATGCCAAACTGCATATGAGGAAGCTACAATGGTATCTCAAAATGTATGGACACAACACTGCCACGATCTGGACACTGTCATTCTAATAATACCTTGCATTCAAAAGGAATTTTTGTGGTGGGCTCAGGAATGTCACCTAAACAAGGGACTCTCTGTGACCCGACCAGAGGCGAGTCAGATCTTAACGACAGATGCCTCGGACAAGGCTTGGGGAGCACACCTCAATGGAAAGTGGGTTCAAGACACGTGGCCTGCCAGACTTCAACATTTACATATCAACTTGAAGGAGATGTTAGCAGTCCAATTTGCATTGATGGCTTTCAAGGATTTACTTCACCCGGGACAAGTGTTGATTCAAACAGACAACACAACTGTCATGTGGTACATCAACAAGCAAGGGGGAACCCATTTGTACCCTCTTTGCAGACAAGCTATGATTCTGTGGGAGACTGCTCTCAGTATGCACCTCACTCTTCAGGCAAGGTTTCTGCCAGGAGCACAGAACTCCTTAGCAGATGTTTTGAGCAGACAGATGGTGGATCCCCACGAGTGGAAGTTGGATCCTCATGTATTTCGACAGTTGACAGTGATATGGGGGACTCTAGACATAGATCTGTTCGCTTCTCCACTGAATTTCCAGTTGCCAAAGTTTTGCACAAAGATGTTTCATCCCACAGCTTGGAAAGTGGATGCTCTATCATTCAGTTGGAGCAATCTTCACGTCTATGCCTTTCCTCCTCTGCCTCTCCTTCCCAAGGTGCTCTTGAAGGTCAGACAAGACAAGCCCTCCATGATTCTAATAGCTCCAGATTGGCCTCGACAGCACTGGTACCCTCTGCTGAGGAGTTTAGTACGGGAGCCTTCTTGGCCTTTGCCTTCAATTCCACACCTTTGTCCCAGGCGGCAATCATTTCCTCAATGTCAGGATTCAGTCCCTGCATCTAACAGCCTGGCATATTCTGTTCTAGAACCTGGAGGGTCGAAGCTTCCTCAACAAGTTTTGAATGTTATTTTGGAGGCCAGAAGGCCTAGTACAAGGAAAGTTTATGCTGATAAATGGAGGAGATTTTTATTTGGAGCACAGCAAGGAGTTTTGATGTTTCCAGGCCTAATTTGAGTGTTTCTCTTCAATATCTTACAGAATTATTAGACAAAGGTTTGTCTTTCTCCTCTGTAAAAGTTCATGCTGCAGCCATTTCTGCTCACTATGACTGTGACCCACCATTATTCTCTCATCCTTTGTTTAAACAATTCCTTAGAGGGGCAAAGAACATAAGACCCCCACGTAGAGCTCCTACTCCTTCCTGGGATCTCAATTTTGTGTTGGAAAAACTTACTTTACCTCCTTTTGAACCTGCAGCTACGTCTGAGTTAAAGTTTTTGTCTTGGAAGACTGCTTTTTTGTTGGCTGTTACGTCTGCTAGAAGGGTTTCTGAATTACAGGCTCTCATGGCAGTTGAGCCCTTCCGGATTTTTCATAAGGATAGGGTGTCTCTGCATACTAACCCTACTTTTATGCCTAAAGTGGTTTCAAATGTGGCCCTGAACCAATCTATTCATTTGCCTACTTTTTATGCTGATCCCCAAAATAAAGGGGAGAAAATTTTGCACACTTTGGATATTCACAGGCAGTTGCGTTATTATTTGAGCAGGACTAAAAGTTTCAGACAGTCTCAACAGTTATTTGTTTCTTTTGCTTTGAGCTCTCAGGGGAAACCTATTTCTAAACAAACTATTTCTAAGTGGATTGGTCATTGTATTGCCTTTGTTATTCTCATCATGGTAAGGAGATTCGGCTGGGATCAGACCTCATTCCACTAGGGCTACTGCCACTTCTACTACTTTTTGAGGAGTAGCTACCAAAGATATTTTGGAAGCAGCTACTTGGAGTTCAGTGCACACTTTTTCTAAACATTACCATCTCCCTCTTTATTCCAAATCTAGGGCTGGGTTTGCCACTGCAGTCTTGCAGGGCTTATTAGCAGCCCCAATGCTTTATGATTTGGCCAACCTCCCTTTACTTTTGCTTTGGGATTCTACCCACAGGTTATGACTGCAGCAATGTGAGATGAAGAACATAGTACAGTTTTGTACCTACCATAAATGTAGATGTTCAAGATCCACATTGCTGCAGTCCAATCCTCCCTCCTTCCCCTCTGTAGTTTGAGTGTTTGTTTGTTTAGGTTGTAGATATTGTATGTACATGGGTTTTGGAGGTTTTCTATTTTAGGCTGTGGCCTTTCTTTTTGGGCCTTCTGACATCTGGGGCAAGAAAAGACTGAGGATATGACGTCGGTCATGCGCTTTAATACCAGGACGCACTGACGTCAGATCTGAGCGCCCATGACCGACGCCAGCCTAATACTTTGGTATTCGGGCCGACCGAGGACAGCGGACTACCCACAGGTTATGACTGCAGCAATGTGGATCTTCGAACATCTACATTTATGGTAGGTACAAAACTGTACTTTTTGCTGACAATTATATTTTGTAAAGGTTCTGTAATGCGATTGTGATATTCTTAGTGTTTAAAGAAATGATCGCATTACAGAAAGCATTGTAAATTATTTTGCCTGTTTTTGCCACGTTTCACCTGTTACATCAATGCTTATTTTTGCTGATACTTATTCTTGATTAAGGTTCTACAATGCGATTGTCTAATGATCGCATTACAGAACCTTAATCAAAAACAAGTATCAGCAAAAATAAGTATTAAGGCAACAGGTGGAGCGTTTTAAAAAAAGACACAATAGTTGGCAATCCTGGCAATAGAGTGCGAGTGAGATCGATCCAGCAGTTATTTTACACTCGCTAAACAGCGCATTTGCTGTTTAGCGAGTGTAAAAGTAAAACAAGAATAAATAAGAGGTAAACTCCTGCTGCTATAAACTTAGAAAGTAACTACAATAACAGGCTTGGCACGCTGCATTGCCCGGGAGACAGATTACTACACAACCTCATTATATACGGAGATCATCCAGTAGGGTTTCAACTATGCCATGCCCATCTGTGCTTGTAAACCCTCACCCTGTATGCCTTCGACATGTACTCCCAAAAAGGAAGCATGTTACAGGTCAGTCTTCTTTCTCTCTTTTTTTCTTTTTTTTTTTGTGCACTGCGACATAGGTGTAAAACATTAAACACATTGATCAAAAAGGAGAACTGGCCAATGGGGTCTGCCTTCCAGACAAGCAGCTATACGTTCATGGTCAAAACCAACCTGCCACTCATATGGGATCCCCCAGGTATCACAGCACCACCGATGTTGGAGACGAGCACCTGCCTCAAATTAGTGTTAGTCAGGAAAATCCCAGGCTTTTGGATGAAACCATCCAACTAAGTAACCAGCTAGGAAACTGCACAATGGTCTAATGCCATCCAGCAGAGGCCAGGTCAACAGTTACCATATAGAGTTTGCAGTCTGTGAATAGGCATCTGTGGGGGAAGAAACAATAAAAAAGAACTCAGAATGTTGACAGAATAACAGGAAAAGCTGTATAGTTGAGAGACATGCTTTGAATCACACAGCAACAACTACTACACACTGTCACTTCCCATCTTGAAAATAACCCAGGAAACTGGCAGTCTTGTCAAAGCACACTACACAAATGAGAAAAACACACCAGTCAGACTGCCTACAAATCCCTAATGTACCCAGACTTGTCCACTTCAATCACCAATGCTGAAAAACGAATCTCACTAACACAATGCCAACCGTGACCAAAACACCTCATTCTCTCTAACCACACATCCCTCCACTTCCATGCCATTCAAGGCCTATGTGCACCACAGTATCTACAGGTTGTCATGGACGTAATACTCGCAGTAGCAAGTTCATACCAAAGTGTTATTCCTTCCCCAGTTACACTTGCCTAAACCCTTTAGGACTATCCATATCTCATTTCCTCGCAATCATCCCTCATTCTTGTTTTAACATTTACAACCCCCCACCCTCTTAATTCCTACTACTATATTTAACTAATCCCACCTGATGATGTCCCTAGACAAATTTGTTTGTTACCAAACCTCATTTGAATTTGACCAGTCTGTCTGACAAAGCTATGAGAGATTTATACAAATACATTTCAGTTTATCAATGTATATGACAACTGATTTATTTACAGAATCACATAATAATAAAAACAAAAAACAAATGAACAATGTTGGCATTCACCAATTTACACAATAAGTCAGATTTATCTCAAACAGGATAATGTGAAGCTAATTTTCTTAAGAACTTAGAAATGGGTATTTCGGTGCAGCTTCGGACAGCAGAGTCAAATATTATTTTTATTTTATAAATGAAGAAGAATGCATCTGACATAAATTTGATGAAGTGGACTTGGATCGTATTTATCATAGCCCTGTATCAAAACTGAAAATTGTTTTTCAACATATCTGATTTGAAGTTCATGTAGCTAGTCTCACAAAATCAAGAACAATAAACTTTTTTTACCAGTTAGTATAAGCTTAATATATCTTGGAGATGACATATAGTTAAGTTATTTAATCTGAAAAATACAAATGTTCGGCAAACAGGTCAGGTGTTAAAAATAAAACTAAAAAAGAAAAAAGAATATTCTGTAAACATTCAAAACCAAATACTTTAATTTAGTACTTTCATTCACAATTTGCAACTGGACTTCCTTAGGATGTATAGGAAAACATTACAACCACTATTTAATTACCATTTGATCATTCATCTATCAGTCATTTACCACTTCTGATTTTCTCACGCAAATGTGTGTGTGTGTATGTAATTTTTTCTACTAACCAAATATTAGTACGTAATTTTGATAATAAACAATTGCCCCACCCCCAACTAAATAACAAAAATAGGAGAATGTATAATGTATTTTGTGTCCTAGCTCACCTGTGCATATCTGTGTTTGTGACCCTGTGATCTATGGGTATTGTTACACCATGTAAAGTAATATTTGACTACAAAGATGTGCTGGATATGACCACCCATACGAGGGAGGATGATCACTCATATTCACCCAAATTGCTTCACTACCTTTTCATGGTCAAACTGTTTGTAAATATTTTACAAAGTGGTATAATAATCATTTTATTTTGTATGAAGCCAAAGCATCGAACAATAGGTGAGACACTCGACTGGTCGTTTTGATTCCAGTGTTTAAACATATCCAGCTCTAACTTGGTCATAATCTAGGATACAAAACTATTAGGCTCTGAAAGGAATGTACTCAAACTCAACAATGAGACATATTTCTGTGTTCTTCCTTGCACTACATTCTTGACATTCCACTGTCCTGCCTAAAATGTGGCCTCATTGTAGGCCATCTCTGTGAAATGATCAGCTCAAGTTCTTTATTGACAACCTTTTACTATCTACTGCATGCAAAGAGGCCTTAACGCTTGACCAAAGGTATGTTGGTAACGATGTCTATCGTTAACAGTATCACTGCTTACTGTGAGTCATGCTGAAGTATCTTCCTATTTTTTTCCCAGCCCTTAAGTATGCTTCTAATATATCTTTTGCTATTTGCTAGGTCCTAGTGGAAGAAGCTTGTATTCTTGTTTTATATGGCATTATTTTTTAAGTTATTTTTTCTGTCTCTTTTGCCTGATGATTTAACCTCAGCCATGACTTTGCCCATTTGTTCTCCGTCACCAGGGCAAGAGACGGCTATAATGTGGGCCTCATTCAGGCAGCAATGAGAGATTTTCTATTGTCTAGCCCTCTCCTTTCCCTTTCCACCAACAGATGTGAAGGTCTGTTATGTCTTTCCCTGTGGAAGTGTGGAACACTAACAGAAAAACATGACTTACATCATTTGCAGAATTATTTTATTTATTTATTTTCTGGCTATTCATTTTATCTGCCTCCAAATGTTTGGGGTTTTTAATACTCTGACAGGAGTGGATCCTATTCTTAAGCCTGTATATTATTTGAGGTCGTTTAGTATTGCTTCAGTCATTGATGTTAGCCAAGAGTGCTCTTCTCAACATCTGCAATGTACTCAGCATTGCTTCCTTCTGCAATACATACAATATTGCATATATTGGTATTATATTTAAAAATTATTATAGATTCTCTTTTTTATTAGTCCTGCTGCTCCTACTACTATTAGAATTGTGTGGGTATCTCTAATCCCCACTGCTCTCCTTTCAGCTCGCAAAGCGTGATATGTTATGTCTTTGTGTGTGGGGAAAGGCAGAGTGGTTTAGCTATGTTTAAAATAATCACATGATGATAGTTTACCCTTGATACACCATTGTAGTTAAACATGACCACTCTGAGGTTTGCTACTGGTTTGAATACTTCATTTTAGTTTTCTCTTTTTAAAGCCATGGTTAAATTACATCAGTATAAGGCTCGTCTAACAAATTCCTGAGCTCAAACAGTGTACTTATGTACTTTTGGTTATTCTGTTTTATACTTCTGATTAGATTGATGCGTATCAGCTAACTTTTATAATAATAACTCAATATTTCCAGATCTGTGGGTGTGTTAAGATAGTTTTTGTTCTATTATGTATGTTTTATTGTGGTGTTTACTCTATATTTTTATTTTTGTATGCATACCCAAAATGCAGTTATAATTATATTTCTGATATGTTTGTATTAGATACACACAGACGCATACATACATGCTCACAAGCACACACTCATACACACATCGAGAAAACAAGATGTGCTTCCCTGTTTGTCTGCATTTATCACAATTAACTTTCCTTAGTACTTTGCGTAATTGCTCCATTATATTAACTCATTTTTGAGATCCAATTGCTTCATGAATGAGTAATAATTGACACTCATTTGTGCAATCACTAGTGCATGACTGTCCATCTCTTCACCAGAGTGTCAAATTACTAGCGTACTGGGAATTTCCCCTTTCCTCCCCAAAATGTGACACAGAATATAAGTAGAAAGGTGTGTGGGTACAAACCCCCACACACCTCAAGGGGTATATAGAGGTATTCCCCTGCAAAAACACTTACTTGAGTGTTTTTTAGTCACAAATGTCATTTCTGTTTGGGAGCTTTGGCTCACTTATGATGATAGTTGCCAGAGGTAGCGACTAATGAGTAAATAGCCCATCAGGGGCACTCATATGCCTCCACAATATCTACTTTGCTAACCATAGTATTGCTTCTAGGTTTTCCTCATAGTTTGCATTGCCTATATGATACTTTGAGATTGTATTTGACAATGTTTTGATCCCAGCACATTTGCTATGTGATCCGCCTTCCCAAAGAATGATAATATTATTTCCTTCCTTTCCTTCCAGATTGTTAAAACATAACTCGACATAGCAATTATAATGGTCTGCTAAACCTCTTCAATTGTTATTTAGACACTGGAACCATGTTATCCCCATAAACCATTTGGCAAAAGAAAGTCTATCCACCCTCAATATGTTTCAAATCTAATACAGAACTTATGATATGACTCTGTAGGATTTTACTCCAGATGGCCTTTGATTCTTAGCTCTTTGATACAGTCTCCATTCTTACAATAACATTTAGGATAATTTGTCCTTGTATGGATACTTGCATCACATAATGAAGTGATCGGCTCAGGAGGTCTTCCATAATATGCTTGTTTATGTTGTTGTGTCTTTCGACTTTTCCCGGTTAGGGGTCGCCACAGCGGAACTCCAGTCCGCTGATGATTGGCAGTAGATTTTTATGTGCCGAGTTTGTTTATATATATTTATAATTATCTGTCTCTATATATTTGTGTGTGTGTGTGTGTGTGTGTGTGTGTTCCTATGCAAAAACAGTTTATATCTTTGAGCATGCATGTTTCAGGGTTGACATTTTGAGATGCGGTTATTTTCTGTTTTATTTGGTTCTGTAATATTTTGTAGAACTGGTTATCTTACATAGACCCATCTCTCTCTCTCTCCCTCTGTCTCTATAAATATACGCACACACACAAATATATATATATATATATATATATGTGCAGAAAAAAGTATCATAATATATAGACAAACTCATTTGACACTTTAATGAAGCACTTATAACTTCTTGAGTAAGCAATACTTATTGAAAATAAAAAGATAAGAAATAGATGAGTGCTTTTGCCCTTAGTTGAGCTCATACCTCTCAATCTCTTATTGTAAGAAATCTGGACAAAGGCTGAAAAAACAGAGTGGGGGGGGCAAGGGCCCAAAAACAGGGACACTTTTTAAATACTGCTCTTATAAACTTAGGAAGTTGCTAAAGTAATAGGGTTTGTTTACATTTTCTGAAGGATTTGAAGTCTGAAACTCAAATGTATGTTATTATTTAGTGACTTTAATTCTCAGATCATCCCAGTGATTTGCCAGAAAATCACATATTTTATGAGGAACAGACCAAAAATATGAGCCAAAGATCATTCTGCAAAAATCTGGACAGTTGAGAGGTATTACTTGGGCTTCATTCAGTCTAACTCCAGTTTACATGACATACAATTCACTTATGCTGTAGTCATAAACATAAGCCATAGACTGTTTGGTTAGGCTATTAGGCTATCATGGAACAGGTGTCATCTTTCACACCTGTTCTGTGCATCTCCTGCTATTGGTAGGTCATTGGTTATACCTTATGTGTTTAATTTCTAGCCTATGTGGTTAGTGCTTTATCAAAACTAACACTTTATATAATGCTTGTCACTAAGTATAGCCACTAGTTTGTTACCTTATCTATGATATAATAAAATAATATTATTTTCACAATTAAAATGGACAATTGTTAACAAATACCTGACAAACAGCCAAATTATGATTCTTGAATTTTTTACTATTGTAAACATAATTACAGCTAGCCAGGGCTATGGTGAGAACTATCTAGATGACACAGTGACTGTGAGCAACCTACCTTGCATCTGTTATATAATTTTAAACATCACCCTTTGAATATAAAAATGAATAGGGATGTATCTATTACTAAAAAAATACAACAATCTATGCCAATGAACCTAATAGATAAACGAGGAAAGATGACCGACTCCTAATTCAGCATGCTTCATTGAATAACAATAAATGCCAAATCTGTTAAGAGGCAAACAGATACATAAGTTTCATAGATTTTAGCAACTAATTAATGTTTTGAAAGTATTCAACTCCAGTAACATGATGTAATATTTCTTTTTCAGTTTGGACAATAAAAGCTGTTTTTCTTACTCGTAAGTAATCAGCATCTGCATCTTAGAGACATGCAGGGAAAAGTGCCAGCATTCATGTCTATGGTGGGCAATGTGTGTCCTAAACACCCACCACCTAAAATTCTGCAGTTTATGGTCGATGAAATTAGGCTATGTGTCAAGTATCGTATTAATAGACTGTGTTCCACAGATAATGTTCCACTATTTGTTCATGGCATATTTTACTTCCACAGAATCCTTTAAGAACATGGAAATCTTACTTTTTGTTTCACTGTCAGCTTAATTTTGTGAATTCACTGTGTTCATTTGTTCCCTTTGTGGAATCTTGTCATTCTTCATTTCAGTGTTGTAATGTGGCCAGGTATGCCTTTTATCAGGTTCTCCCTGTACCAGTTTTCAAGAAAGTCACATTGTAGTTTGTCCAAATAGAGTAGAAATCTGCAGCATGACACGAGGAATCAGAATCAACCCCACCCCCTTTATTTTCCATTTGGTTCATAGGGTCAGGATGTCAAATCAACAACAACCATTACCTACAGAGGCAGACATATAGATGAATAGATAGATAGGGTTTTTCTTTTTGGCTTTGCCCATAAGTTGTGTTTTGCCCTTTGATTTTTGTCAATGTCATAATTAGTTAACGTGTTTTTTTTATATAAGGATCATGTGACTGTGCTGTGATCTCAGAGTTAGTTTATATATGTAATGAGCAGAGCATGTATGGGATGTAGTGGAGCTTATGTCCCTGCAAAAAATATATTTTCTTTGCATTTTTTTAAGTATTTGATTTCTGAACAGTTATGTTTACTTTGTACTCACTGTTTATTTTATTTAAGGACCTGTAGTAAAAGTGTGTGTGTGTGTGTGTATGGACGCGCTTGTGTCTGTGCATGTTGGATGGTGCCACATTGAACAAAGGAGCTGAGCTAGAGTGGAACCTGTGCTCTTTATGGGTGATCTTGTGTCAGTAAAGTGGAGTTGCTGCACCTACTGTTAGGTAGCCAGAACTGACATCTCCTGCTACTTCAACCCCCCATCTGTAGAGGCGGGCAATGCCACGTACTGCACCTGTACACTGTGTGTCTGTGTGGGTTTTTGTGCATGGATTGTGTAAAAGAGAATGATTCGACATGGCAGGGATGGAGCCTAACCTCTTATATCGAGAGACTGTGAGGTGTCCATAGCTGACAATCACCATCACATGTTGAATCAGTGTCTTTTGGAGAGATGGACAAATGAATATGGTTTATGTGTACATTGTTGGTATTTGAGGTTACCATGGGTGGTGTGACAGAATGATCGAGCCTGCCTAAGCTAACAGGTAACCGCTTAGGTGAAACCTTGTAGTCAGTGTAGTGTGCTTTCCACCACTTATGCTTTCTTGGGTTTTGCCTGCTTTCATTTTGAGAACCTCATAGAGCATGTTAAAATGACCATCAAAATTACCATAGGAATCTTCTTTTTGGTACCATTGTGGAGCAGTTTTGTCAAACTTGATAAGGTTTAGAAGATATACAGAGAAGCGGTGGTGGTGCTGCAGTAGCGTTGTCGCTGTTCGATTCTCAGCTAGAGCGTCTTCTGCGTGGAGACATTCGTGAATGGGCGTACCTTCGTTAAAGGTTGTGTGTCAGGCCTGGCAAGCCATTACGTAAAAATCAACTGCCGATCATTAGCGGACCGGAGTTCTGCTGTGGCGACCCCTAACCGGGAAAAGCCGAAAGACACAAACAAACAGAGAAGCTCTCAGATTGTTTTAACCTTCTGCCTAAATTTTACAAATGAAGTTTGGCTCAGTTTTCCCATTACATCAAACAAACAAACCATCTCAGCAATATTCTCATATGGAAACCATAAGAAAGAGTAGTGGGGAGGTTGTAGAACGCACACAATGGAACCCCTGACAATCTATGTGGAGTGACTGATGTCAGAATGGATATGTAAAGGGCACTTTGCCACTACCCTCCCTGATACTCTCTTACACTATCTTAAGAGTGAGATTCTCCGCTTCGGTTTCTGACAACTTGTATTAGAGTGATTCAGTAGCAAGACATCAGACTTGTACAGTACAGCGTAGCACATCCAGGGACATAAGCTGTGTGTCCCCTACTGTCCTACAACACATGCCTCATTGGGAGGGGATTACAGAAGTAGTTGTCTATACCCATCAATGAAAAATGAAGCCAAATAAGTGAATTTGCCTAGAGATCAGCTTTCGATCTCAACAGAATTTCATGTGCCCTTGTGGAAAACATGGCTGTTATCTAGGCCAGTGGAAGAAAATGTATTGTGAACCAAGCCTGACTTGAGTATTAATCTGTATCCTTAGTTTTAAAAAATGGTTTCCTCTGTGGTACTTCTCATGTCTTCTCTGATGCTATTGTTTCGATTCCTGTGAATGTGCTAAGCAGTTGCCTGACTTAGTTCACATGAATATGCATAACACCTCCTTCATCTTTTGTGGATGAGTAGGGAATTGAAGTTAGACTGAGGAGTCGTGATGTCTGCATAGTCAAGTCACCTTCTCGGCATGATACCTGTTAGCTCTGCTTGCCCTTTCCTGTTGTGAGCATCAGTCTTTGTTATTCATTAGGCTTCACAGGTTAGCCACCTGTAGATGCTGAGAGACATGAAAGCTGTCTTATCTGCAGAACTGATCTGTTTTTCACATTAGAGAATGCCTTATGATTAGCGTTGCCACCCCTCTGTTTTTTTTCTGGAGTGCCCGGAAATCAGTAGGGCACTCCGGTTCTTGCACTCGGAGTCCGGAAATAGCGCCAGGCCTGCCAGCCATTAAAAAAAAAAAAAAAAAACATTCCCGTCTTGGACTCTCGTTGATTGGCTGCTTGCTGCAGACAAGGCTCGTGCAGCAAGCAGCCAATCAACACGTAGAGTTAGTAGTCAAAGCCCTGCAAAGCCCGCGAAAATTTATGAATATAAAGCGGCGCTTCAGCTTAAGTTTTTACCTTTTACTTTTGGGTGCTGCTTTAAGATCTGAAATTCTTGCTTGGACCGTCGGACGTCGTCTTCAGTGGATTGCCTGCTGCCTGGAAGCCCTGCTGGTTAGTTTTTTATTCGTATATTCCACATCTTATTCAATGTATCATGGAAATAGCTAAGAAATAGTCTCACTTCTACCTTAACCCACAGATGTAGAAGCGAAATACAACCTGTCGCTAGATTGGGAGTACCACTAGGAGTCTAGGTAGCTGCCTAGCAACCTCAGCTTCCAGTACCAGTCTCAGATGGCCGCTGGTACTGTCCTGTTGCTGTGCACATAGTTTGTGACGAGGTGGTAGAGCAGTAGTTGACAATATTGCACAATAGTAATTATAAAATACGATACTTTATGCCATTAGTGAATGATTGTAATTGTTGAGATTTGTTTCAGTGCTTTAATATTTCATTTGACTCATAAATGATGTCATCTGACACGCTTTTCATTTTTTACTGAAGTATCCTACAATTGCAGTATTTGGACAGCATATAGCCAGGGATGGAATAGATTTAATGAAATGTGTCATTTCGCCTTAACACTCACTGTTACTGGTATTTCTTATATTGCTGTTTGTGAAACTTTCTTTGCTGTGTTCATCGTTTTGCATTTAAAGTTATTAGAATCTGTGTTAATTTGCTATATATATATATATATATATATATATATATATAATATACATTATTTATACTTGTATATACTTTATACATTAAAATAATGACAGACTCACATTATTGATTGTATATGTAAATTCATTAATTTTATCTCAGGAAATTGTAATTTCATTTTTTTAAATGAGTGTCAGCAATCCTGCATAAATCTGCGTAGAGCCAAGGTAAATTCTCACCACTTAGCAGATGGGTAGCATTTAGCTAGGGATCTCAGTATGATCTGCATCTGTGCAGACAGAACTGCACAAAGGTGGGATCCTTTGGTTCCTTTTGTAGAGTGTTGTTAGAACGCTGAAGAAAAAAGTTGGTAACAGTTGAAAGATGAATGGTATGCCAGGGAGGAAATGCATTGCATTTATTGTTTGTAACATGATTATGAATGTTGTGGTGGCATGCATGACCATTCTTTTGCATAATTAAATACAAATTAAATGGTTGTGCATGTTCTGTAGACTCCATTTGACTTGCAGCTTGTATTGTACACCTTGCAAATTTAATTTCTGTGGGCACTTGTGAAATTGAAATTGCAGTCATAACACAGTATGGCAAGAATACACTTTTCTGATATGGCCAAAGTTGCTAGAACACACAACAAAGTATTATGTCTTGTGGTATGTTGGTGCTTTCATCTGTCTAGCATCAAGTTGCTGGGTATCGTTCAACAGGTGTGTTATTATAAAGAAGTAAGTTAACTATGAAGTTTTAGCAACTTTTATGTCAAATAATGCTTCAGGGGTGTGGAGGGTGAGAAGCTGAAGAGTCAAGTTGGGGTTGTATGAAGGGGAGGGGTTGGCATAATGGTTAAAGTGTTGGCCCTTTAGCTTCCTGTTCTCTTCTGCTGCTGAGAGCTTGTTTTAGTAGCCCTGCTGCTGATTTTTCTGGAGGTAAGTGGATTTTTTTTAATGGATTAATTCTTTGGAATTAAGGTAGATTTTCAAAGATTAGTGTGACAAGGGGAATGAAATATTGCCAGCACAGCTACTAGTGAATTTTTTAAATATTAAATTTATATTAATTCACTAGCTATGCTGGCACTATCTCATTCATTGATGGTGACAAGATGTGTATAACTATCTAGATGTTCAACATGTGGTGATTAACTAGAACAGTTTCTAATCTGGTTTTGGACTTGGTTGCAGTGAATATATAATGACTTCGTGATTTGTATAAGATGCTTGGACTGTAGATCTGTCTTTCTAGTCTGTCATCACCGTGATGTTTACCTTGACCTGTGTTTCTTCCTAGGGTATCTGTCTAGGGTGTACAGTCTTCGTAGTATAGTGAGGCTTAAATGTAGCTTTTTTGTCTAGTTTGTCATCACAACTGTTTACCTTTTATCTACGTTTTCTAGGGTATACCGTCTATACCAAAGCTTAGCTCATTTGATGTTACAGTGAATATATGATTACATGATTTGTATAGGATGCTTGGACTGTAGTACTGTCTTTTCTAGTCTATCATCACCGTGATGTTTACCTTGACCTGTGTTTCTTCCTAGGGTGTCTTTCTAGGGTGTACAGTCTTCGTAGTATAGTGAGGCTTAAATGTAGCTTTTTTGTCTAGTTTGTCATCACAACTGTTTACCTTTTATCTGTGTTTTCTAGGGTATACCGTCTATACCAAAGCTTAGCTCATTTGATGTTACAGTGAATATATGATTACATGATTTGTATAGGATGCTTGGACTGTAGAACTGTCTTTTCTAGTCTATCATCACTGTGATGTTTACCTTGACCTGTGTTTCTTCCTAGGGTGTCTTTCTAGGGTGTACAGTCTTCGTAGTATAGTGAGGCTTAAATGTAGCTTTTTGTCTAGTTTGTCATCACAACTGTTTACCTTTTATCTGTGTTTTCTAGGGTATACCGTCTATACCAAAGCTTAGCTCATTTGATGTTACAGTGAATATATGATTACATGATTTGTATAGGATGCTTGGACTGTAGAACTGTCTTTTCTAGTCTATCATCACCGTGATGTTTACCTACTGTCAATGTGAAATATCTCATGTGGTTTTGAGCTTGTTACAGTGAATATACACAGGATATTTTCTAACGTTTTGTTGTGTAGATATTTAAGTTTTGAGACGACTTAAATATTTATTTAGTGACACTGGGCCACTACCTTGGCATTGGTCAAACTAGCAATGTTTATTACTATTGCACAGTAAGACTGAACACACTTTGTTAGGGCCTTAAAGTTGCTTATAAGGAGTAGCTGGCTGATTATGTTGTAGTCTGGGGAAAAGGGGGGCATAGTTAGTAAACTTGTGCCAGCCTTTCCCTTGTGTATATAAATCAGACCTCAAGTGTGTCTCAACTGCTTTAGCAGGGCCCAAAGCACTGTTAAATAGGGTGCTCGAGGTCTTCACTTGGCCACTATGCTCAACTCTAACTGTGCCAGTGGGAGGAGGTGGTGGTGAGGATCTGAGTTGAAAGGAGAAACCAGCCCCAAGTTGACTGGTCTCTGTGCTTTGCACTTTATATGGGGTGTTGCATCTGGAAGTGGCAGGTTAAAGAATTTATCTTTATCTCTGCCCATACGGTCTCTTATCATTATGCAAGTTATTACTGTTGCAGCCAGAGGGTATTATGATTGCTGAGTTACATATTTCATGTTTATCATTGTGTCGGCCCACACTATGTCCTGTTTGTCTTTATGCAAGTTATTACAATTGTAGCCAGAGGGTATGATTGCTGAGCTGCCATGTATTTCATCTTTATCTTGTCAGTCCACAGTATGCCTGAACTTTCTTGCTGTGTTCAGACTCGGCTGGATAACGTTTGCACTGGGTTCTACATAAAAGTAGCGGGTCTTAATTTGGTGCATTGCTGTAGTGTCTGACCCATGTGTTTTACACACAGTTGAATGCCTTCTGTGCATATTCTGCTGTCACACCAGGTTCATGTGTAACAGCTGCAAGTCCCTCAGACAGGAGTTGCTTCTGCCTTTCATTGCTTTACCTTCACTGTAATTTTTCATGAGGAATCTCGTTTTTTTTTTTTTTTCCCTATACCAACTTGGTATTACTAGGGTGTGAAAGTCTGGAAATTCACATGTGAATGTGAACTCTGGCTAGTGGCTACTGACTGACACAGGCCCCACCAGGCACTGGTGTTGGTCACAAGTGTTTTGATTTTCTATTAATAGCTGTTTTGGTTTATTGTAGTGTTGAGCAAGGATCCTACAGGAATCATGTTCAGGAAAAGGTCAATGGATCATCAAGAAGAGGCCTAAAGCGCGTCTCCTAAGAGGTTTTTCTGCAGTTATAATAAGGTGTGGGAGCAAAGCTACTCATGGGTGCGACCTGTTCCAAATGCAGATGCCATGGCAAAGTGCACATCGTGTGGAACAACTTTCACTGTTAAATGGGATGGGGAAAAGGCATTGAAAAGCCATCAGAAGTCAGACAAACATCATCAAAGCCTTCAGCTCCAGAGGCAGAACCTCGTAATGACCAACTTTATTCAGCCACGTAGTGTAACCAGTGAAGCTTCCAAAGTCACTGCAGCTGAAGTGACAGCAGTCTATCATGGAGTGAAACATGGTCACTCATATGTATCCATAGATTGTGGAGGTAAGCTGGCACCGACAGTCTTCCTGATTCTACTTTGGCTTGAAATTCACCTGTGGGAAGACAAAATCTGAGAGTATTGTCATGAATGTTCTTGCACCTCATTCAGAGGAGCTCCTTCTGCAGGAACTTGGCAATTCCTATTTCTCAGTGGGATCAGATGCATCCAATAAAGGGAACAGAAAAATGTTCCCTTTAGTTATTCAGTACTTTACTCACACCCATGGCACACAACAGAAACTCCTTGATTTATATAAGGATCATAACGAAAGTTCTGAATGTATCTTTACTAGAATAAAGGACATCCTTGTGCATAAAGGATTCAAAGTACAAAACATTGCTAGCTATGCTGCAGACAATGCCTCAGTCAATTATGGAAAGCACAGGTCTGTTTTTAAAAGTTTGAAATCTGAGGTGCCTCACATCATTGCAGCAAACTGTTTATGTCATGTAATACATAACTGTGCCAAGCATGCAAGCAAGGCCCTTGCAAAGTTTGATGTGGAGACTCTGGTTTTGAAAATACATAGTGAGTTTTCAGCATCTGCTAAAAAAATGGCACTGTTGAAAGGCTTCTATTCTTTCCTAGACCAGGACTTTAAGGAAATAATGCAACATGTTGCAACAAGGTGGCTGTCTTTGTTCCCAGCTGTGGCAAGGCTGGTAGAATGTTGGCCTGCTATTAAAAGTTATTTTATTAGTCAAGGGCCTGAGGACTGTCACCCCCCTTATCTGGACATTTGTGGAGGCCGATGAGGATGGCATCAGTGGGGATATGTCTGAGGCAGAGTGCTACATACATTTCATGCACTACATCCTGCAGGTATTCCACAAGTCTATAGCAAAACTTGAAAGTAACACTCTCTCTGCTCCAGAGTTGTACACCGTGATGAAAAGTCTAAAAGATGAGTTGCAGAGAAGGCTAGATGACCAGTTCTTTGGTACTAAAGTTTCATCTGCCTTACAGCACTTTACTCCAGCTGTCGCACAGCAGGTCTGTAGGACCTTCTGTGATTTTTTACAGTAAAGCACTTTGTTACCTACAGAAGTGGTTTGACTATGATAATAGTCCCTTTAAAGCTATGCAGGTCCTCAGCCTCCAACATCCTGTAACTTGGCCAGAACTGCATACAGTTGCAGACCTCTTCAAATTGGATGTGGACATTGAAGCACTTTACTCAGACTACTGTACTTTAACTGCTGCATTGCCAGCCCTGTTACAGATGGCAGAGGCATCTGTAAGTGATCGCTGGGTGACTTTTTTAGTAAAGCTCCAGACTGCAAGCCACTTTACAGACTGGTGCAGTTTGCTCTTTCAATCCCCCCCAGCAATAGCTTTGTGGAAAGGGTTTTTCACTTATGGGGAATGTGTGGACTGATGTAAGAAATAGAATGCTTGTGTCACTTGTGAAGGCCGAGTTGCAGGTCAAGCTAAACTTTAACATGAGTTGTTCTAATTTTATTCATTTGTGAGAAATAACCAGCCATTACTTGAGGCTGCTAGATCAAATGCCAAATATAGCTTCAAGTATAAGCAATGATTTCTAGCAAAACTGAAGATACTTTAAACAGTTGCTTTTCTTTACTATTGTGTGTGGTGAACCCTTAATGTACTGCTTTGAATGAACTGGTGTTTTTAATATCTAATTGTATTTCCATTTTAGTACTACCTGTGATATGAGACTTGGGCTTAGTTTTCCCATGCTTGTGTGTGATGTACTGTTGTATGTAGTGAACCTTTGAAGTATTGCTAAATAAAGTTTTTTTTATTTACTTTTTGACTCGTCGCACATTTTTCTACTTATTGGTAACTGTATGTGATATTAAAGACTTATGCTGAAGGGTGGAGTAAAGGGGTGTGGCTATTAAAAGGAATGGGTGTGGCTTGATTGTGCATGTGGCGGGGCTTGTTTGTCAGGAAATGGCACAGTAGAAAGGTGGCAACCCTACTTATGATGTGTCTTTATGCATTGCTGTTGCCAAGGGCAATTTGTGCATTTGCTGTCTTTACTGTACTTTGAAGTTACAGATTAGTTGTTTAAAGTGAAAACTTTACATTTTTGGACCCCTTCCTTTTGATGAAGCCATGGCCCTTCCTTGTGGTCCATCTGCATTGATTTTTGGGTATAATCCTACTATGATGTTCTTCGTCTCACATTGCTGCAGTCATAACCTGTGGGTAGTCCGCTGTCCTCGGTCGGCCCGAATACCAAAGTGTTAGGCTGGCATCGGTCATGGTCGCTCAGATCTGACGTCAGTACGCAGTGGTACTAAAGCGCATGACCGACGCCATATCCTCAGTCTTTCTTGCCGCATGGTCCGAAGCAGAAGCAGCGTTTGCAAGTGCCGTTCGGCGTCCTGAAATTTTCGTTTCTGAGTTTCAGACCAAGACCAAGTTGGGCTAAGTACCCGCTGGGGAATATTTTTGTCTTTTCTTGCCTCAGTTAAATCCGGATGTCAGAAAAGTTAATAATTGTATTTCTTGTGGGAAACAGATACCTCATAGGGACTACCACTCTCTGTATTCCTTGCTTGGGGCCTGAGCACACCTAGTCGGGTGTCGCTTTTGCGCTAGATTTAATAAGCGCACCATTAAACGCAGGTTAGATTGTGTTAGACTTGTTTTCGGTAAGCGGTGTAACTACAACATGCCGTCGGATCCTCCGACGCCCGCTACCGCTAAGAAGCGAAAAGAAAAATCGTTAAAGTCCAAGCAGGATGAGTCGTCCGTTGCGGACGCCGGTACTTTGGAAACTACGGTGGAATCTGTGGATCCAGACGAGGTTTCAGCTGAATCTCAGGGGGAGCCTTTAATCTTACAGGAAATGGCCTCCCAGGAGTTAGGTCAGGCCGAGGGGGCCTCTCAAGTTTCTGTAGTTCCTTCTTTACATAAGGTTGTTAGGCCTTCTTCATCTGTCACTAAAGCCCCTTCTAAAGCCAGGCCTGGTCTTTCTGGCACAGGCGTCAGCCCTAGTTCTGCAGGTTCTGTTTCTAAAAAACATATGCTGAAAATGGCAGAGGATTTGATTACTTTAATCAGAGGTTCTATGCCCCCTCCGGATAAGAGGCCTAGGGTGGAGACAGAGGTGGAGGGATTGGAGCATTCCGCAGATTACTCTGAGTCTTCAGCTGAGGACGTTCAGGATTTTCCTCCTTATTCTGATTCGGATGCAGAGGATTCCTGTCCTTCTGCTTCTTCTCCAGAGGATTTTTCCTTTTCTGAAACCCTGCATTCCATGAGGGAGCATTTTAAGTGGGAAGGTCAGGATTTCTCAGATTCTCGTAAGAGGCTTAGGGAATTTTTGTTTTTACCACAGCATAGGCCCTTGCCCATTCCCCCTGTTTTGGATGTTGTTCAGGATGTTTTTTCTGAGACTTCCCTTAATCCTGATTCTTTACCTCCTGCCCCTGTCAAGCCAGACAGGTATTACAGAGTTCCAGAGGCTCATAAATATTTGTATAAGAGTCCTAGAGCTGACCCGGAAACTATTAGCCAGGGACCTAAGGGTGTCAGGGCTTCTGTTGTAAAGAATCCAGTTCCTCTGGATAAAGATTCTAGAGCTTTGGATAGGTGGGGTAAAAAAGTGTATACCTCCTCCACTCTAGCTATGAGAGCTTTAAATTGCCAGTTTCATATGTTGAAGTACCAGAATTCTTTGTTAAGTCAGTTGAAATCTAAGGTAGATGCTTTAGCTGAGGGCATAGAGTGTAAGGAATTGCAGGATTTAGTTCATGCCTCTGATCAGGTAGGTAAGCATTCCTTGCAGTGTGGCTTTGATGCTCTTCAGGCTTCTTCCAGGGTGGCTGCCACTGGTTCAGTTATTCGTAGGCATGCCTGGCTTAAGGATCAGAATTTGTCAGAGCATGTTAAAGCTCGAATTTTGGATGCTCCCCTTCAATCTGAAGTTCTTTTTGGTTATCCTGTGGAGTCAGTTTTGAAGAAAATGGAAGACAAAGCTAAGTCCATGCAGACAGTTAAGGAATTTTTGCAAGTGCAGCCCCCTAAGTTTAGCAGGAATTGGCCAGCAAAAGGATGGGCTTATCCTTCTTCTGATTTACAGTCTAAGGGCAGATCTAGACATGGTAGGGGCAGAGCTCATGCTCAGGGTTCTTTCAGACCTAGGTCGTGGAGTTCCCCTGCACAATCTTCTGGTGAGGGCAGGGGTCAGTCTTTTCGTAAACAGACCCAATGACCTGTATCTCCAGCTGCCAGATCCCTCCTGTCTGGCAGCTCCTCTAGGAGGAAAGTTGGCACTTTTCAAGCAAAATTGGCTTTTAGTCACCCAGGACAAATGGGTGTTGGACATTATAGATCGAGGCTATAAGTTTTATTTTCATACCTTGCCTCCTTTCAAAGGCATGCCGGACGTACCTCCTCAGCAAAAGCTGGAGGCTCACAAGCAGATTTCTTTACTTTTAAAAATGTGGGCTATCCAGGGGGTCCCTCCGTCAGAAGTAGGCCTAGGATTTTATTCTCGCCTGTTCCTTGTGCCAAAGAAAGGAAACACTTGGAGGCCAATTCTGGATTTGTCTATTCTCAACACATACCTAGACATTCCAAAATTCAAGATGTTAACTTTGCAGCAACTGCTGCCTCTGCTAGGCAAAGATCACTGGATGGTAACTCTGGATCTCAAAGAGGCTTATCTTCACATTCCTATCAGGCCCAGCTGCAGGAGGTTCCTGCTTTTTCGGGCTGGTACTTTTCATTATCAGTTCTCTGCATTGCCCTTTGGCTTATCTACTGCGCCCAGGGTGTTCACAAAGGTCCTGGCTCCTGTGATAGCCTTCTTACGACTAAGAGGAATACAAATTTATCCTTATCTGGACGATTGCCTGATTCTTGCTCAAGACAAAGTCAAATTACTTCAGCATTTACAGTATGTAATGGCAGTGCTAAGGTGCCTAGGGTATTCTGTGAATGAAACAAAGTCCAGTCTAGTACCCTCTCAGGACATGTGCTTTCTGGGTGTGAGACTGAATACAGCCTCTCAGATGGCTTTTCTGACCCCGGACAAACAAAGAAATCTTCCCCTTTACTTCCAGCAATTATCCCTACTGTCCAGGCTGACTGCAAGGACAGTCCTTCAAGCCTTGGGGTTCATGGCATCTTGTATTCTGGTACTTCCCAATGCCAAACTACATATGAGGAAGCTACAATGGTATCTCAAAAGTGTATGGACTCAACACTGCCACGATTTGGACACTGTCATTCAGATAATACCTTGCATCCAAAGGGAATTTTTGTGGTGGGCTCAGGAATGTCACCTAAACAAGGGACTCTCTGTGACCCGACCAGAGGTGAGTCAGATCTTAACGACAGATGCCTCAGACATGGCTTGGGGAGCACACTTCAATGGGAAATGGATTCAAGACACGTGGCCTCCCAGACTACAGCATTTGCATATCAACATGAAGGAGATGTTAGCAGTCCAATTCGCACTGATGGCTTTCAAGGATCTACTTCAACCGGGACAGGTGTTGATTCAAACAGACAACACAACAGTCATGTGGTACATCAACAAGCAAGGGGGAACCCATTTGTACCCTCTTTGCAGACAAGCTATGATTTTGTGGGAGACTGCTCTGAGTTTGCACCTCACTCTTCAGGCAAGGTTTCTGCCAGGAGCACAGAACTCCTTAGCAGATGTTTTGAGCAGACAGATGGTGGATCCCCATGAGTGGAAATTGGATCCTCATGTATTTCAACAGTTGACAGTGGCTTGGGGAACTCCAGACATAGATCTGTTCGCTTCTCCACTAAATTTCCAACTGCCAAAATTTTGCACAAAGATGTTTCACCCAAAAGCTTGGAAAGTGGATGCTCTATCTTTCAGTTGGAACAACCTTCACGTCTATGCCTTTCCTCCTCTGCCTCTCCTTCCCAAGGTGCTCTTGAAGGTCAGACAGGACAAGCCTTGCATGATTCTAATAGCTCCAGATTGGCCACGTCAGCACTGGTACCCTCTGCTGAGGAGTTTAGTACGGGAGCCTCCTTGGCCTTTGCCATTAATTCCACACCTTTTGTCCCAGGCAAG
Source organism: Protopterus annectens (assembly GCF_019279795.1). Classification (NCBI taxonomy): domain Eukaryota; kingdom Metazoa; phylum Chordata; order Ceratodontiformes; family Protopteridae; genus Protopterus; species Protopterus annectens. The sequence continues at coordinate 591,647,984 of NC_056736.1, read as the reverse complement.
CAATCATTTCCTCAATGTCAAGATACAGTCCCTGCATCTGACAGCCTGGCATATTCTGTCTTAGACCCTGGGGGGTCGTAGCTTCCTCAACAAGTTTTGAATGTCATTTTGGAAGCCAGACGGCCTAG